>NC_060194.1:42271835-42366835 GCF_021184085.1 Oncorhynchus gorbuscha | reverse complement strand
CCAATCTCACATAGTGTGTCACAATTGTCACCTTATCCTCGACGTGTAGTGGGAATGGGGTGCCATTTTAGACTAACGTCACTGTCCTTCTTTTTGTTTTAACCACTAGTCTTTTAAAACTACTTTCTCAATTATTTTTGTATTCATGTATCAAATCCGCACTGATTTCCTCGTTGGTCATCAGAGTGCTGGCTCTCAGTAGCCAATGAGGCTTGGAGGTTGGTTACCTAGGTTACTGGACACAAGGGGGGGGGACACAGATGGTCCACAGAGAACAAACTAACCATCCTCTCTTCTTCCCAGCTTGGAGGTGGTTAATGCATATTTTATTTGTACATAATAAGAATGATGTTTAGCCAAGGCCTTTTAACCCCAAGCCAGATCACCAGGGAACATAGTTGAAAATGTTTTTATGTTCACTACATGTATCATGATGAGCATTGTTGCAGCACCATGTTTGTAGAGGACTGAAGAAGAACAAGTGGAAAACAGCATAAAAAAAACCCCCACCAATCTCTATATTTTTCTCATGTTATTTAATGAAATGGCAGTCTATGTACGCTGGTCAATGTCCCCAAAGTGTTACGCCGTCGACAAGCCCGTTGGCTCACTTATTGTTTACGTTTTGCAGTTGTCGTCGTGGAAACTTCCAGGACAGAGACGGTTCCAAGTTAAAGCGATTGCCGTCTCAGCAGCCAATCAACACTAACTAACGTAGATACTGACAAAAGGCACATGTCAAATGGCATCCTATACTATATGAAGAGCGCAACAAAAGTACTCTACGATAACACCGCAAGATTTAGATTTAGGGTGCTGTTATGGATACAACCACACTGTGAATGAAAGAGTTTACTGTGAGGAGAAGATTTGGATACGAGTGGACTGGACCACTGACTGAGTTTAGTGTATGTCCCAAATGGCACACTATGCCCTATCTAGCGCACTACGTTTGGTCATAGTCCTTATATGTCCCAAATGGCACACTATGCCCTATCTAGCGCACTACGTTTGGTCATAGCCCTTATGTGCCCTGGTCAAAACTAGTGCACAATTATTATTATTTTTTTTAACCTTTATTTAACTAGGCAAGTCAGTTAAGAACAAATTCTTATTTACAATGACGGCCTAGGAACAGTGGGTTAACTGCCTGTTCAGGGGCAGAACGACTGATTTCTACCTTGTCAGCTCAGGGATTCGATCTTGCAGCCTTTCGGTTACTAGTCCACCGCTCTCACTAGTTAGCTCTGCATGGTTACCAGACAACCCGGTGATGACATCATCAAAGAGCGTCCTGCTGTTGAATAGAGAGAGGTGGAGAGCCGCTGGGCCTCTCAGACGACAATAGACACTAACTTGCCAAACCAATCTCACATAGTGTGTATGCTTCACACATGGCACCTAATACTCTACGTGTAGTGCACTAGGGAATGGGGTGCCATTTTGGGACGAAAGTCATTCTTGCCATTTGGGACACAACCTTATGCAATCTGTCGTTGACAAAGAACCAAAACAATATTTTCTAAAGGAGGAAGAAAGGTTGTTAAATATGTCTTGTTGTTTACAGTGGTACAGTATATACACACACAGTAGGACAAGCTGGTGTCCTAATATTAGCTAATATTATATTATATTATTAGCTAATATTATACCTAATATTATTTTAAAGTTAGTATTTTTCCTCTCTGTTCATTTTTAAAATAGAATGCCTTTCTGAAACTCTTGTTTATATATCTGTTTTCACAATATTTAAAAAAAAAAGAAGTTTCTACAGTTTTCTCTAGTCCATGTCTGTGAATCGGTTTGAATATGAATGATAAGGATGGAGTCAGACTGTCGATCTCCTGGACCACTTCTGACCTCCAGATGACCCTCTTGAAAGAGATTTTCATCAAATCTAATAAGAAAAACTATCAAAGCATTTAACAGCTTCAATTTATATTCCAAGTTCTATATAACACACTACTTTAGATCAGAGCTCTATGGGCCCTGGTGAAATAAGTGCACTAAATAGGGAATAGGGTGCCATTTACCAAAGTGTTTTAAAGTGGTGCCAAGTGGTGATTGGAGGAACAAACAACTCTTCAGAATTTTTATCATGTTACTTTATATTGCAATGTATTTTTGTTACTTTAAAAAATAAAAAATAAAATAAAAATGTGCTGTTTCTCTAATGATTGATCGCTACATTGATTGGTGATTATTGTTATTGTGTGAAACATGTTTGAAAACACGTGTGATTTCATCCAGAGGTGCATACTGAAATACTTAACAGGATGTAAAAAAACGGATTTCTCAAAATAAACATTTTTATTTCCCTCCCTGTCTGTGTTGCTGTTTGTCTCTGCTACTGGTTGTCTCGTGCTGTTGCTTTTCGTCTGTCTCTCTGTTCATTGGTCTGTTGGTGTGTCTATCGCTGTTCGTCTGTCAGTGTGTGTCTATGTCCGTCTGGCTGGCTCGCTGTGTCTGTTTATCTGCCTGTTTGTCCTGTCCATCTCTGTCTGCCTGACTAGGTGTCTATCTCTGTCAATCTCTCTGTCTGCCTGACTAGGTGTCTATCTCTGTCAATCTCTCTGTCTGCCTGACTAGGTGTCTATCTATGTCAATCTCTCTGTCTGCCTGACTAGGTGTCTCTCTGTCAATCTCTCTGTCTGCCTGACTAGGTGTCTATCTCTGTCAATCTCTCTGTCTGCCTGACTAGGTGTCTATCTCTGTCAATCTCTCTGTCTGCCTGACTAGGTGTCCGTCTCTGTCAATCTCTCTGTCTGCCTGACTAGGTCTCTCTGTTTTACCGATATCTGTTTTATGTTTAAATGAACCTGGGAGGTAGATCACAAAGCAGTTTCATTAGGCTGGATAAACACTAAGAGTTCTAGATTCTGTCTAAATTCACCCTTCCCTTCTCTCTCTTTCTCCTACCCTTCTCTCTCTTTCTCTCTCTCCTCTACCCTTCTCTCTCTCTCTCTCTCTCTCTCTCTCTCTCTCTCTCTCTCTCTCTCTCTCTCTCTCTCTCTCTCTCTCTCTCTCTCTCTCTCTCTCTCTCTCTCTCTCTCTCTCTCTCTCTCTCTCTCTCTCTCCTCTACCCTTCTCTCTCTCTCTCCTCTACCCTTCTCTCTCTCTCTCCTCTACCCTTCTCTCTCTCTCTCCTCTTCTCTCTCTCTCTCTCTCCCTTCTCTCTCTCTCTCTCTCTCCTCTACCCTTCTCTCTCTCTCTCTCTCTCCTCTACCCTTCTCTCTCTCTCTCTCTCTCCTCTACCCTTCTCTCTCTCTTCTCTCCTCTCTCCTACCCTTCTCTCTCTCCTCTCTTCTCTCTCCTACCCTTCTCTCTCTTCTCTCCTCTCTCCTACCCTTCTCTCTCTCTTCTCTCCTCTCTCCTACCCTTCTCTCTCTCCTCTCTTCTCTCTCCTACCCTTCTCTCTCTCCTCTCTCCTACCCTTTTCTCTCTCTCCTACCCTTTTCTCTCTCTCCTACCCTTTTCTCTCTCTCTCCTACCCTTTTCTCTCTCTCTCCTACCCTTTTCTCTCTCTCTCTCTCTCTCTCTCTTTCTCTTTATCTACCCTTTTGTCTCGTTATTATATCTCAACGGTTTCATCAACACCCCTTCTCTCTCTGAAAATCCTGTGTGGAAAATATATTGTAAAACCACAGGCGATACTGTACTGTAAATCAAACTTCCTCCGTGAAGGACATAAAGGGATACATGTCTCGTACCACAATCCTGTTCTTCTAAAACGTTGGCCTTCTCAGGCGCGACGCTGCAGCATCACCCCTCACCACCTCAGCCTCTGGAACACAGAGGCTGTATCACAAACGTTACTGTTCGCTGCTCTGGCCCCCCAATGGTGGAACAAACTCCCTCACGACGCCAAGACAGCGGAGTCAATCACCACCTTCCGGAGACACCTGAAACCCCACCTCTTTAAGGAATACCTAGGATAGGATAAAGTAATCCTTCTCACACCCCCCCCTTAAAAGATTTAGATGCACTATTATAAAGTGGCTGCCCCACTGGATGTCATAAGGTGAATGCACCAATTTGTAAGTCGCTCTGGATAAGAGCGTCTGCTAAATGACTTAAATGTAATGTAATGTAATGTAATGTCACCATATTCCCTACATAGTTCACCACTTTTGACCAGGGTCCGTGGGCTCAGAGCGGACAATCGCTGTATAGTTAATGACGTAAAACGGTGGAGGATCTGAAAAACATCCTGCTTTAATTGCTCTTATCTTGTCCCCCCCCCCCCCCCCCATACCTAGAGCGGTTTAATTAAGCAATACAACAATCTATCTCATACTGTTTCTGTTCAGCAGGAAAAACACAACGACCCATTTCGTTAAACACACACTGTAATGTGTCGTGTACTTCTCTGTGCTGCAGTACATGCTAATGTGTGTACCAAATGGCACTATTCTGTATATAGTGCACCATAGGGCTCTGGTCAAAAGTAGTGCACTACATATTGGGAATAGGGTGTGATTTGTGCTGCACTGTGTATGTACTTCAAGGTGCTACGTTCTACTACATTCTAAACACAGTCTTGGAGGCAACGTTATCATCATAGAGTGGTTTAGCTATGACTCTGTTGAATCAGTGTGTGTGTGATTGAACATTATTTATTAGTCTTTGTCAATAACTCAACGATGAGTCATTGTCGTCATGTCCCCCACACCACATAGCAGCTCTCTGAATCTCGCAGCTCTATGTACAGATTGGTTTCGGTAGTAGTTTTACTACTGTCATTGTAATGATGTAGTGACGGCATCTCCAGTGTCATTCAATCTATCACTGTTCTTACCACATCTAATCAAGTTGAAACATACTACCAAGCATGTACAGAACACTGGGGGTCAGAGGTGGTGACCGGGACTGGGGGTCAGAGGTGGTGACAGGGACTGGGGGTCAGAGGTGGAGACAGGGACTGGGGGTCAGAGGTGGTGACCGGGACTGGGGGTCAGAGGTGGAGACCGGGACTGGGGGTCAGAGGTGGTGACCGGGACTGGGGGTCAGAGGTGGTGACCGGGACTGGGGGTCAGAGGTGGAGACCGGGACTGGGGGTCAGAGGTGGTGACCGGGACTGGGGGTCAGAGGTGGTGACCGGGACTGGGGGTCAGAGAGGGAGACAGGTACTGGGGGTCAGAGGTGGAGACAGGGACTGGGGGTCAGAGGTGGTGACCGGGACTGAGGGTCAGAGGTGGAGACAGGGACTGGGGGTCAGAGGTGGTGACCGGGACTGGGGGTCAGAGGTGGTGACCGGGACTGGGGGTCAGAGGTGGAGACAGGGACTGGGGGTCAGAGGTGGAGACAGGGACTGGGGGTCAGAGGTGGTGACCGGGACTGAGGGTCAGAGGTGGAGACAGGGACTGGGGGTAAGAGGTGGTGACCGAGACTGGGGGTCAGAGGTGGTGACCGGGACTGGGGGTCAGAGGTGGTGACAGGGACTGGGGGTCAGAGGTGGTGACAGGGGGTCAGAGGTGGAGACAGGGACTGGGGGTCAGAGGTGGTGACCGGGACTGGGGGTCAGAGGTGGTGACCGGGACTGGGGGTCAGAGGTGGTGACCGGGACTGGGGGTCAGAGGTGGTGACCGGGACTGGGGGTCAGAGGTGGAGACAGGGACTGGGGGTCAGAGGTGGAGACAGGGACTGGGGGTCAGAGGTGGTGACTGGGACTGAGGGTCAGAGGTGGAGACAGGGACTGGGGGTAAGAGGTGGTGACCGAGACTGGGGGTCAGAGGTGGAGACAGGGACTGGGGGTCAGAGGTGGAGACAGGGACTGGGGGTCAAATGTGGTGACATGGGGTTCATTAATCTATGAGTGATCATAGAGTCTAGTGTAGTGATTTGATTGGTACATAGAGAATGTGTGTAATGACAGCTGGGCAGCAATAGAATAAGGATCGGGTCATGGGTGTCATATAGAGTGTCTGGATGGCTTCCCTGAAGACACAGAGGATTTATCCATATTCTAACCAGAATATATCCTGTAAAATATGTGAATAGATTTCATTCTATGTGTAATGCTGGTTTTGTAAAATATGTGAATAGATTTCATTCTATATGTAATGCTGGTTTTGCGGCCCGAGTGGAATAAATATAATTCCCCTTTGAAGTAAATCAATAAAACAAAGGCACAAAATATTTGTGAAAGTATTGAACATTTCCCACAATATGCCAGAATTAAACTGTTTATTTTACTACTAATCCAGACGTATCTTGTAATATGCCTAGACCTCTTCCTGCAATATTCTAATGAAGTGTGGCTTTTAATAAATAAAAGGGTTTTAATAGACTAAAAGAAGAGATGGCGATAGAATGTGTTGTTACGTCTTATTCCCCCAGGGTGCACTTAGGAGGCTCAATAGGTGTTGAGACAGAACCCAGGCTAACAGAGAGGTTCATCAATGTGCTAGCTAGTAACTCCACTCTGTTCTCTTTTCCTTTCCCAGTCCTCTGACCATGCCACAACAACTGGTTGTGTCCCAAATGGCACCCTATTCACTATATAGTGCACTACTTTTGCCCAGAGCCCATTCTCTACCACCTCAGCCAACAGCTCTGTGTTTATTAGGACCTAATGAACAATCAGCATTGGCTATTTATTGTACATATGAGATACATGTTTTATCACAGTAGATGTTATTACAGGGAATCAATGTCTCTTGTGCTCTGCGGCTGGATAGGAGGAGAGAGTGTGTCCCAAATTGATCTTTATACTGTATAATGTGGTAGAATGTTGACCAGGCTGGGCCCATGGGACTTTGGATCAAAATGTATGCACTATGAAGGAACTAGTGTGCCATTTGGGTTTCAGACAGAATGTACACTGTTACACAGCTACGGCTTCACGCTCTCACAATACATCTGCTGACCCCGCTGTCGTATGAGAGCCAGCCTGGAGGTGCTGGCGGGGTCGTTTATCAAACCTTTATCATGCCGCTCACACACAGACACACAAAAGAAACGTACTTGCACACACACACACACACACACACATTAGGCTGTGACATCGGAGTGTGAGTCAGGCCGTCAGACAGACAGTGAGGGAGCATGACGTGTCCTCTCTCTCCCAGGCAGCTCGATAAGCCTCTCAGTGTACAGCCACCGTCTGATTAACAGTTACATGACAAGGCTCAGGGATCATCCCAAATGGCACCCTATTCCGAATAGGGGCCCAAAAGGGCTTTGGTGAAAAGTAGTGCACTGTGTAGGGAATAGGGTGCCATTTGGGATGCACCCTCTCTCAGCTGGAGGGGGCAGTTGGGTTTAATTTGGGAGAAAATATGTGAGGACATGGACAAATCACAGAGAGATTTTTAATTGCTAGGACAAAAATATCTGTTTTTATAACTGACCATAAAACAAATTTAAACAATCAAAGACCTTAAATTATGTTGTAAATAGCTCTATCTGCCTTAGACTAAACTTTTGACATTTCCTTTTGGTAGCAGTTGATGTAATTCTTCAATAACACAAACCCCAAAGGAAATCTGGGGGAGGAAAATAGGTTTATTCAAAGAGGACAAATCATACAGGGAGGTAGATGGTCATTCTCCCTTGTCCTCAGTGGTTCTCTCCAGTGGATCTCTACTGTGGTTCTCTCCCGTGGTTCTCTCCAGTGGATCTCTCCTGTGGTTCTCTCCAGTGGATCTCTCCTGTGGTTCTCTCCTGTGGTTCTCCAGTGGATCTCTCCTGTGGTTCTCTCCAGTGGATCTCTCCTGTGGTTCTCTCCTGTGATTATCTCCCCAGAACAAAAGGACAGGATCTAGTTTTATAACCTAGCCCTAGCCTGTGGTTGAACCAATTAGAAGTCCTTGCAGTACAACTGGGCCAATGGCCACATAACAAGTATCCTGTTTCAGGCTCACTGTATAGACAAGTTCCTCCCATGTCTCTGACCCCTTGATCAATAATTCCCTATTACAGAAAAAAACACTATTTCCATTGATCGTTAATTCAATTTACTTCCTGTCCTTTTAACCTCTCGTACTCTGTCTCTGCATTGTGTATTTATCTTCAAAATATTTGTATACTTTCCTACAGTGGCTTGCGAAAGTATTCACCCCCCTTTGGCATTTTTCCTATTTTGTTGCCTTACAACCTGGAATTAAAATTGATTTTTTTGGGGGGGGGTTGTATCATTTGATTTACACAACATGTCTACCATATCTCAATTTTAGTCTCATCTGACCAGAGTACCTTCTTCCATATGTTTGGGGAGTCTCCCACATGCCTTATGGCGAACACCAAATGTGTTTGTTTATTTTTTTTCTTTTAGCAATGCCTTTTTTTCTGGCCCCTCTTTCGTAAAACCCAGCTCTGTGGAGTATACGGCTTAAAGTGGTCTTATTGATAGATACTCCAATCTCTGCTGTGGACCTATCTCTCTGATTTGGTCCTGCCGTACATACCTGCATGTACGCTATGGTCACAAGACACAGGCCTCCTAATTGTCCCTAGAATTTCTAAGCAAACAGCTGGAGACAGGGCTTTCTCCTATAGAGCTCCATTTTTATGGAATGGTCTGCCTGCCCATGGTGTAGTGGTGTGGGGGCTGTGCTTTGGCAAAGTGGGTGGGGTTATATCCTTCCTGTTTGGCCCTGTCCGGGGGTGTCATCGGATGGGGCCACAGTGTCTCCTGACCCCTCCAGTCTCAGCCTCCAGTATTTATGCTGCAGTAGTTTATGTGTCGTGGGGCTAGGGTCAGTTTGTTATATCTGGAGTACTTCTCCTGTCCTATCCGGTGTCCTGTGTGAATTTAAGTATGCTCCCTCTTTCTTTCTCTCTGTCGGAGGACCTGAGCCCTAGGACCATGCCTCAGGACTACCTGACATGATGACTCCTTGCTGTGCCCAGTCCCCCTGGCCGTGCTGCTACTCCAGTTTCAACTGTTCTGCCTGTGATTATTATTATTTGACCATGCTGGTCATTTATGAACATCTTGGCCATGTTCTGTTATAATCTCCACCCGGCACAGCCAGAAGAGGACTAGCCACCCCACATAGCCTTGTTCCTCTCTAGGTTTCTTCCTAGGTTTTGGTCTTTCTAGGGTGTTTTTCCTAGCCACGGTGCTTCTACACGTGCATTGCTTGCTGTTTGGGGTTTTAGGCTGGGTTTCTGTACAGCACTTTGAGATATCAGCTGATGTACGAAGGGCTATATAAATACATTTGATTTGATTTAAGGGTTATATTTGGTCCCTTTGTTACCTCTTTGATTAATGCCCTCCTTGCCTGGTCTGTGAGTTTTGGTGGGTGGCCCTCCCTCGGCAGGTTTGTTGTGGTGCCATATTCTTTCCATTTTTTAAATAATGCATTTAATGGTGCTCTGTGGGATGTTCAAAGTTTCAGATATTTTTTTTTATAACCCAACTCTGATCTGTACTTCTCCAAAACATTGTCCCTGACCTGTTTGGAGAGCTCCTTGGTCTTCATGGTGCCGCTTGCTTAGTGGTGTTGCAGACTCTAAGGCCTTTCAGAACAGGTGTATATATACTGAGATCATGTGACAGATCATGTGACACTTAGATTGCACACAGGTGGACCTTATTTAACTAATTATGTGACTTCTGAAGGTAATTGGCACCAGATCGTATTTAGGGGCTTCATAGCAAATGGGGTGAATACATATGCACACACCACTTTCCCGTTGAAAAAAATATAGAATAATAATTTGAAATAAGTTCTTTTTTTCATTTCACTTCACCAATTTGGACTATTTTGTGTATGTCTAATACATGAAATCCAAATAAATATCTATTTAAATTACAGGTTGTAATGCAACAATATAGGGAAAATGCCAAGGGGGATGAATACTTTTGCAAGGCACTGTACTTATATTGAAACTGGAATCATTGATGGTAAAACAGCCACGTCCTTTTTACAATATTATAACCTAACGTGTCAGGCGTAACAGAAACGCCTTAGAGGAGTTCCCATATCCGGTTTTCAGCAGAAAGGGAAGTTCGGTTGAAAATATCTGTATGCCCGAAAACCAGAACATTCCATTGTTGGCAACTCCTTTAAGGCTCACAATATTACAACAACAAAGATGTTACTGTAAACAACCAACACTGTCCCCCCCCCCCCCCCCCCAGACATCCTCTCACCCGCGCTAGAAGAGCACAATATGTACTACAATTGTATTTTTCCTGCTCCTCAGCTCTACAACAAAAACAATAACTATGGTGGGGTGGCCAGTGGCGTTGTTTCCCCCTACTGCGGATTCCATTTTCTATTTGTACTGCCGATCTCTCGAATGAAGAGAGGGATTGCCTAGTGCAGGGTTTGGCAAACTGGGGCCTGTGGGCCAGATTCAATGGGAGGTTTGAGTAAAATACAAGAAAATATACACTAAAATATACACTAAAAATATATTTTGAGAGGGGTGATGATTCATTTGGGTAAAAATGAACATATTTCAAAATAACTGCAATTTTTCTGGCCCGCAAATAGATTTTGACAAACAAATCATACCAAAACAAAATGTGCAGCCCTCCATTGAATTTTAAAATCTCGGTCTGGCCCTTGAGCAAAAAGGTTTGCCCACCCCTGGCCTAGTGTATATAATGTGAGTCTAATATGAAATATTATACATTTACATATAGCCTATAGGAAAACTGCCCTAGCCCTTCTGATTCTTAGTGAGGGGGTAGGGCTTTAAACATGGTAGTGGTGTAGTGTGTGGACAGTAGATAGACCATAGCACCACAGCCCTTCTGATTCTTAGGGAGGGGGTAGGGCTTTAAACATGGTAGTGGTGTAGTGTGTGGACAGTAGATAGACCATAGCACCACAGCCCTTCTGATTCTCAGGGAGGGGGTAGGGCTTTAAACATGGTAGTGGTGTAGTGTGTGGACAGTAGATAGACCATAGCACCACAGCCCTTCTGATTCTTAGGGAGGGGGTAGGGCTTTAAACATGGTAGTGGTGTAGTGTGTGGACAGTAGATAGACCATAGCACCACAGCCCTTCTGATTCTCAGGGAGGGGGTAGGGCTTTAAACATGGTAGTGGTGTAGTGTGTGGACAGTAGATAGACCATAGCACCACAGCCCTTCTGATTCTTAGGGAGGGGGTAGGGCTTTAAACATGGTAGTGGTGTAGTGTGTGGACAGTAGATAGACCATAGCACCACAGCCCTTCTGATTCTTAGGGAGGGGGTAGGGCTTTAAACATGGCAGTGGTGTAGTGTGTGGACAGTAGATAGACCATAGCACCACAGCCCTTCTGATTCTTAGGGAGGGGGTAGGGCTTTAAACATGGCAGTGGTGTAGTGTGTGGACAGTAGATAGACCATAGCACCACAGCCCTTCTGATTCTTAGGGAGGGGGTAGGGCTTTAAACATGGTAGTGGTATAGTGTGTGGACAGTAGATAGACCATAGCACCACAGCCCTTCTGATTCTCAGGGAGGGGGTAGGGCTTTAAACATGGTAGTGGTGTAGTAGTCTATGTGTGGACAGTAGATAGACCATAGCACCACAGCCCTTCTGATTCTCAGGGAGGGGGTAGGGCTTTAAACATGGTAGTGGTATAGTGTGTGGGCAGTAGATAGACCATAGCACCACAGCCCTTCTGATTCTCAGGGAGGGGGTAGGGCTTTAAACATGGTAGTGGTATAGTGTGTGGGCAGTAGATAGACCATAGCACCACAGCCCTTACCTTTCCACACATCATATTAACAAAAAGCCAATGACTCATCCATGATACAGGACAGAGTCTGAGGAAGCCCCAGCCAGCAGCAACCTGGTCACAGGCGGAAATCATTAATAGGTGCATCCTAAATGGCACTCTATTTGTTATTTGATTGTATAGTGCACTACGTTTGACCAGGGCCCTACTTTTGGCCCATAGGGCTCTGGTCAAAATAGTGGACTCTGTCGGCCAGAAATGGGTTGCCATTTGGGACACATCTCTAATTATCAACTGTCAGAGCAGAGATCACAATCAGCCCTACTATGTTTTTTTTTGAGGGGGCACTGATGATTCCCCATATCTATTATATATATATTTTTTTGTATTAATTATGAATTGTGTGTCAAATATATTGTATATATTTCATGTACAAATGTATTAACAAAATAAGGGCGCTGTGTTCTGCCCTCTCAGTTTCAGTGGGTCTGACGTCTCTGAGTCCAATCAATCCAGACAAGTCACACATTTCAGCCAAACTCCACATTCATTAACACAGTGAGCAATCCACCTCTTTTTACGCCTCTCTCTCATCACAGGCACCAGCTAGTGAATCACACTGGCGCCAGGTCTAAGGGATGACTTATTGACATTGCAGGTAAACATAATTTTGGGGCGGCAGGGTAGCCTAGTGGTTAAAGCATTGGACTTGTAACCAGAAGGAAGTTCAAACCCCCGAGCTGACAAGGTACAAATCTGTCGTTCTGCCCCTGAACAGGAAGTTAACCCACTGTTCCTAGGCCGTCATTGAAAATAAGAATTTGTTCTTAACTGACTTGCCTGGTTAAATAAAGGTACATTTAAAAAACATTATTTCCTAAAAAGTCACAAAATGATCTCAGCTTGGTAAATGGATTTGATGTTGTATTTTATCTCGTATCCTCAAACAACCTTTCGTATGTTTCTTTCGTATGTTTACAAACTTGAGTGAAAGCCCAAATTCATTGTGTTGTTTGGTGTGATCAGCTGCCAAACTAATGTCACCCCAGGACATGATGTTACTGGGAAAAAGATCAACAAAGTGTTAAAACATAACAAATAAACCAAAACAATATGAACCAAATAGATATATTCTAACTTAAATATGGTATAGTATAGATATGCCTGTGTATGTTGATAATTGTTTTCAATAATTTAATAATAAGATAATTGTTTTAAATAGAACATATTCTTAATAGTGGATCATTTACAGAGTATAAACCTTAGTTAATATGTAACCTAAATATACTAGACTCAAGGACATCAAGAACAGAACGAATGGGAATCCAAACAAATCGTTATATGGCTGGGTTTATATGGTCGGTGAGGCTCTCTCTCTCTTTCTCTCTCTCTCTTCTCTCTTTTCTCGCTCTCTCTCTCTCTCTTCTCTCTCTCTCTCTCTTCTCTCTTTCTCTCTCTCTCTTTTTCTCTCTCTATCTTTCTCTTTTTCTCTCCATCTCTCTCAGTCACTCACTTAGTACTGCAGATGTGCTCCACAAACCAAGCCAGACTGCCAGACAGACAGACAGACAGGCAGACAGACACCCCCGCACCGTTTCCGTGAAATGCCCAATTCGAGTCTGGGTGACGTCTCATCATCGTTAGGTCGTGTTGTGACGTTGTATGTCTCCGAGCGGTAGCGGTTTCTATCCGTAGCTTGTTGATGGTCGGTACAACCGAATGAAGAGAAGCCGAAACGACCTCATTCAGGCAAGTCTTTTAAAACCGGTTTCTGTACGTTGTTATTCGCTTGATGTAAATATGTAATTTATCACGTTTTTGTTTATTTTGACGTCCCCCCCCCCTCCCCGAAATGGAGCCATGATTTGAGGCTTTTAAACCAAAGCGGTCGCTAGTAAAGGTTAGCCTCGGCTAGCTGGCTTTGGCTTCACACAGCGTTGCGGTTGGGTGTGTTGTCAGGGGCCATGCTAAGCTAACTCCAGTCCCCGTTTGGCCAACTGGCTTCAATAAATATATATATATATTTTGTCGTTTTTAAGTTAAACTCGAATTAACATTGATTTTCGCTTATGGAATTGGCTTTGGTGTTTCCTCTAACGCAGTCCTCATATGTTTCCGTAATTAACCCCCCCCCTCCCAACATTTAATTAACCCACAGTATTCGCTATTGTATCAGTTTTATATTCCGAAATACTTATTTTTGTCGTGTTTCGTTGGTGTAAAATACACCACAGCCTTGGCTTTTACATTGCTAGTATATATTTGTTTTTGTTGTTGTATTCAGACGTGTTGGCTAAATGTGTCTCTAACGTTAACTAAATCCGTAATGTTGTTCAGCTATAGTTTAAGGACGTTAGTTTGTAATTTATTGTAGGTCGGGTGTTAGACAGCAGCCGGGCCAGTGAATGTCATTATCAGTCTGCATACCAGTGCCATGACCGCGGCGAGCCAGAGGAGGGGAAGTAGAGTCTGGAGACGAGGGGTGGAGAGGACGAGGGACAGAAAGGGAGTTTGGAGACGAGGGGTAGAGAGGACGAGGGACAGAAAGGGAGTTTGGAGACGAGGGGTAGAGAGGACGAGGGACAGAAAGGGAGTTTGGAGACGAGGGGTAGAGAGGACGAGGGACAGAAAGGGAGTTTGGAGACGAGGGGTAGAGAAGACGAGGGACAGAAAGGGAGTTTGGAGACGAGGGGTAGAGAGGACGAGGGACAGAAAGGGAGTTTGGAGACGAGGGGTAGAGAGGACGAGGGACAGAAAGGGAGTTTGGAGACGAGGGGTAGAGAAGACGAGGGACAGAAAGGGAGTTTGGAGACGAGGGGTAGAGAGGACGAGGGACAGAAAGGGAGTTTGGAGACGAGGGGTAGAGAGGACGAGGGGCAGAAAAGGAGTTTGTAGACGAGGGGTAGAGAGGACGAGGGACAGAAAGGGAGTTTGTAGACGAGGGGTAGAGAGGACGAGGGACAGAAAGGGAGTTTGGAGACGAGGGGTAGAGAGAAAGAGGGACAGAAAGGGAGTTTGTAGACGAGGGGTAGAGGGACAGAAAGGGAGTTTGGAGACGAGGGGTAGAGAGGACGAGGGGTAGAGAGGGTAGAGAGAAAGAGGGACTGAAAGGGAGTTTGGGGACGAGGGGTAGAGAGGACGAGGGGTAGTGAGGACTAGGGGCAGAAAGAGAGTTTGTAGACGAGGGGTAGAGAGAAAGAGGGACAGAAAGTGAGTTTAGAGACGAGGGGTAGAGAGGACGAGGGACAGAAAGGGAGTTTGGAGAGGAAATGAATATGAATGGAGCTGTGCGCGTTGTCCTTGTTCGCTACGAAGGAGAAAAACGGGGTAAGGGACCCTCGACTCTCAACGTCCATTTTATTTCATTTTTTAATATATTTTTTAAGGAGAAAATTGACGTCTTTTTAAATATTAATATGAACAACCCTGTTAAAAAAAATAATTAAACAACAATATTATTTGTGTTGCGTGGAAACATCCGTTTGGGTTGGAAGTCAACGCGTGAACCTGTTCTCCATTGCATTGGTGAAACATTCGGTATTATTGCATTTAATTATGGGAATGGGATTTTTAACAATAACTACGACCACCTGGTCTGCAGTCCCGCGTTTTGTACCCGGATAGTTGCTTCCTTTGGTGGAAAGATTTGTACACTGTAGTCACTGCATGGATGTCATTCAGTGGTGCTGTACTGTCGTCCGCACACGGCTACTGACTATGCGCGGTTAAAGACATCCGACTGCCTAAATGCAGTATTTATATATTTTTGCCCTATATGTTTATCTTTGACAGTCACCCTTTTTTTCAATGGATGATATTTGTCACACAAGCACTCAATGTGATTGTAACTAGTTATATGGGAGGCTGCTTGTCATGTTGTCGCCGAATGTTGGTTTCCACTGAAATGCTGTAGATATATTTTCCTTATGTTGGATTACAGTAGTTAACACAGTGCACTGTATTTACTGTTAATACAACGGTCGTTTTAAAGTATACACCGTTTTATTAAAGTCGGGAGTTATGCGCTTTAAATGCAGTTAGATTCTGCGGTGTGGGGAAAATACCATGTTCAACATCCATTGAATATCACACTGCGTTTCAGGAACGTAACAATTGAGCCTTCGCTAAGCCCCGCCCCAGAATTTTCGGTATGTATTTTCAGTGACCCAGTTGATGGCAACAGTCCTCTAGTCTGACACCTTAAACAAGCTCATGTTTAAATCGCAATAAAAATCCTGTAAATGAGGGCTATGGCAAAAACTGAGTTTGTCATATAAAAAAATGTAAAAAGTATTTAAATGGCTGAGTAATTTAACAGGGAAAATGTGTTACTAGGCTGCACCAGGTGTGAACTTTTTTTTTGTGACAGTATTTAGTGACCTAGAGAGGGCCAGAGAGACCAGCTATATACTGGTTGGTTTAACTGGACAAAACTTTCTGTTGGAAATGGAATGGGGATTTTACTGCCTTTGGGTGAAAACACGGTATGTGAATTGCCCCATAGGGTTCAATGAAAAGGGCTGAATGGTGAGATGTTTGGGTGGTGAGGTATGGGTATGCTAATTGCCTTTTGGCCCCCAATGGTACCTTTGAGCCACTCAAGCAGGATAGCACCCCCCCCCCCTCCCCGGAAAATACACCTTAAATATTTAGATAATTATTTTAGCAACCCCTCCCAAACATATTAATTTCATAATCGGTTAAAATTAGTCTAATTCTATCAAATAAAATGTTATTAGTTACATGCTTTGTAAACAACAGGTGTAGTCTAACAGTAAAACGCTTACTTACGGGTCCTTTCCCAACAATGCAGAGAGAATAATAATAGAAAAGTAAAACGCCTATTCATTTAATACTACACCACGAGTAAAGGAACTTGGCTATAAACACGGGGTAACAGCACCCAGTCGATGTGCAGGGTACAAGGTCATTGAGGTACATCTAGGTAGGGGTAAAGTGACAAGGCAACAGGATAGATAAACAGTAGCAGCAGCACATGTGATGAGTCGAGAGTTAGTCCGAGAGCCTATCTGCATTGACCCTTTTTTGTTGCACTGTCTATGACTTGCGTGGCTGGAGTCTTTCACAATTCCTTTTACACATGGAATACATTTTAATATAGTTAGAGCTTTACCGATGAGGGGGGGGGGGTATAGTCCCCCCCCTCGTTTCCTCTCTTGGTTTGTGTTAACGCCTGAACCTTTCCCATCCCCTACAGGAAGCAGACAGAGACTTAGACGCAACAATCTGAACAGAAACACTGCAGTCTCCACCATGTACCTTTCTGAACACCAGAAGATCTGGAACATTTGAAAAGATACTAACAAAACCCACATAGACTACTCAACGGGGGACTAATAGATCCAAGTGAAGGGGGTAGTGGAAAGACTCATCCGTAGCTCTAACTCTGACATGGCCAGTACTCAGACGAGTCTGAAAACCCCATTCAAAGACCTGACCTCGTTCAAGGGCAACATGAAGCAGCTGTACCGTGAGAGAATAGAAGATGTGCCCATTAAGAAGAGGCTGATGGCTGAGATGAACCTGAAACGCCGAAACCTGGACCCTCTGCCCCCCCTGCCCTGGACCCCCAAGGTAAAGAGGGAGGCTGGGGAAGAGCAGACCCAGGACCGGGAGGTGGATCCAGGCATGACTAGATCAATAGAGATGGACAGTAGGGGGGAGTTCCAGGTATGTGGAGGGAAAGCTTTAGACCTGAGCCCTGGGCTGAAACACACGCTGGCAGCCTTCACTCTCAGCAGCGCGCGCTCTCTGGGGGGCCCAGCAGCCTTCTCAGCCCGCTCTGGCCACGAAGCATCCTCCTCCCCCAGCCCTGGTTCCTACCCTGGCATGGCACCTCTACCCTCTCCTCCTGTGCTGGGAGGTATACCCCTGCTGGTGCCCAGTGACAGCTCCACAGAACTCAGCCATTCCCTTCTCGAGGGAGAATCTATCTCGTGCTTTGCAGTCGGCGGGGAGAAACGCCTCTGCCTCCCCCAGGTGCTCAACTCGGTTCTCCGCCACTTCTCCTTGCAGCAGATCAATTCCGTGTGCGACGAGCTCTATGTGTACTGCTCACGCTGCGACGGGGAACAGCTCCACATACTCAAGGTGCTGGGTATTTTACCCTTCAATGCTCCGTCCTGCGGCCTCATCACCTTAACTGACGCCCAACGCCTCTGCAATGCCCTCCTCCGCCCGGGGGCTGTCCTCCCCTCCGAACCCATCACCAAGCAACCCGGCCAGGAGCTCCTCAAGGAGACGGAGGCCAGCTTCCAGGTGGAGCACCAGTGTCTGGGGAAATGCCAGGGTCTGTTCGTTCCCCAATTCTACGCCAAGCCCGAGTCGCCCTGTATTCAGTGCGTGGAGTGCCAGCTGCTCTTCTCTCCGCAGAAGTTTGTGATGCACTCTCACAAGTCGCCGGACAAGAGGACCTGTCACTGGGGCTTTGACTCGGCCAAGTGGCCGTGCTACCTGCAGCTGGGGAGGAAGTACCTGGGAACGGCGGAGGAGCCGCAGCTCAAACAGCTGTTGGAGGACATGAAGGACAAGTTCCACTACAACCGAACCAGCGACAAAGTAAGTAACGAATGACTTCTTATTGTGTTTCTGAACAGATATGTTTTCCGTCAGACTACTTCATGTGGTTGCACTGTCATTGGTAGAGTCTAGAGAAACCAGCCCTTGCTGTGTGTGTAAGACGATACATAGGGGGACAGGTGACATTCTTCCTGCTGCCCGTATGGTGACATTTCTTTGGAGATTTACGCGATTTGTGTTTTACCCAAAATACTCAGACTTTTCTGTTTCCATGTATGCGGACTAGCACCCGTGTCTCACTGGGCCATGGCTCTGGCGGATCTGCTCTGACCCTGGGCCGAACTCAGGCCCTGGGTACGTTTCAGCTGGCATGGCAGGTAGCCTAGCGGTTAAGAGTGTTGGGACAGTAACTGAAAGGTCGCTGGTTTGAAATCTCAGAGCAGATTAGGTGAAAAATCGGTCTGTGCTCTTGAGCAAGGCACGTAAACCCTAATTGCTCCTGTAAATCGCTTTGGATAAGAGTGTCTGCTAAATGACAAATGTAAATTTACATAACAAGGACTAACTGAACTTGAGCACTTTCTCACAAAGCAACTGTCTAATTTTATTGGTCAAACACACATATGTAGCATGTGATGCTGTTGATTGTGTTCGCCCCAAGCCTTTAGTGTCACATTCCTGGTGGAAACACAACACTAGCGCTGACATCTACATGGAAACACAACAACACTAGCGCTGACATCAACATGGAAACACAACAACACTAGCGCTGACATGTACATGGAAACACAACAACACTAGCGCTGACATGTACATGGAAACACAACAACACATCTAGGAAACACAACAACACTAGCTGACATGTACATGGAAACACAACAACACTACATCTACATGGAAACACAACAACACTAGCTGACATGTACATGGAAACACAACAACACTAGCGCTGACATGTACATGGAAACACAACAACACTAGCGCTGACATGTACATGGAAACACAACAACACATGGAAACACAACAACACTAGCTAAGCTGCTGACATGTACATGGAAACACAACAACACTAGCGCTGACATGTACATGGAAACACAACAACACTAGCGCTGACATGTACATGGAAACACAACAACACTAGCGCTGACATGTACATGGAAACACAACAACACTAGCGCTGACATGTACATGGAAACACAACAACACTAGCGCTGACATGTACATGGAAACACAACAACACTAGCGCTGACATGTACATGGAAACACAACAACACTAGCGCTGACATCTACATGGAAACACAACAACACTAGCGCTGACATGTACATGGAAACACAACAACACTAGCGCTGACATCTACATGGAAACACAACAACACTAGCGCTGACATCTACATGGAAACGCTGGCAACTCACTAATGTGGGGGTAAGTCAAGATGGTGTAGTAGATCAGAGTGGGGTTGGACAGGCTAACTGCTGACCAGCTGGTCTCTCCCGCTCTGGGTCACTGCAGTGTGTGTGTGTGTGTGTGTGTGTGTGTGTCACACAGGGGAAGAGCATCATTTGTCCTTCGGGTCAGCTGGAGGTCACTAGAACCATCAATAGGCAAGAGCACTGACTGGACTAGTGGACTCTCCCTCGCTCACTCTGACCTCTGGGCAAGATAGGGGGGACAGTTTAGATTCATTAAGTTCATCCCTCCCCTATTTAAATGACCTTTTTAAGCATTCCAACGTCATTTTTGTCATTCAATTTGTTGATGGTTTTAAAATACAATTTAAGTGGAGAATCTTAATTGAATGCCTTAGTCCAGGACTAGGCTGACGATCTGTCTGGGGAAACAGCCTATGATCTTTATTCGTACCACTGAACTGGAGTGTGCAGTAACCGGAATCCCAAGCCCATACATGGGCGAATAGCCAAGTTGCATTACCATCACCACCAGTGCTGTTCACAGAAGACCAGAACCAAACAGGATTCTACAGAGTAGAGTTTTAAAACATAAAAAAAAAAACGTTTTTCTTTGTCGTTGTATAACAAAAATTAATTAAAAGGGACAGTGGGAGAGAGCAGAGCAGCAGGACCCATAGAAATGGCCAGCAGGACCCATAGAAATGGCCAGCAGGACCCATAGAAATGGCCAGCAGGACCCATAGAAATGGCCAGCAGGACCCATAGAAATGGCCAGCAGGACCCATAGAAATGGCCAGCAGGACCCATAGAAATGGCTGACTCCAGCTGAAATCAAAGCTCTAGATGGTTTCTCCTCTGATTGGTTCATCGCTATGACATGACAGGACCTCTCTACTTAATCAAACTGGACTATTAGGGTACGTCACAAATAGTACCCTTTTTTTCTATATAGCACATTACTTTACAAGGCTCTGGTAAAACACATGATGTACTATATAAAGGGAATATGGTGTAGTTTGGGAAGTAGGCTTAGTTTTTTTGCCTTGTCGTTTTAATGATGGCTCACTAAGGGAGAGTTGAATAGTTAGATGACCCTGACTTTAACTGGTGTTTTCCAGGTAGGCTGCTTTGAATTCAATGCAGCCTGGCAGGTTATGGGTTAAACAAGAGACTATGGACTCCCAAGTGTTTTTATAGTGTCTGTGTATTTCTAGTGTGTGTGCTGTACAGGTGTGACAACACTGCTTGCTGTACAGTCATTTGGCACTCCCTGTCTGCTGTGTTTGTCTGGCAGAAAGAGGGGGAGGGAGGGGCCCAGCCTCTCCCATATGTTTCGATTTGTGTGTGTGTGTGTGCCGGAAATACCGTCTGGTGTCTAGTCTAGCGCCCAAACCGCATTCCTCCCTCCCTCCTTCCCCTCCCCCTCGCACTTTGGCTTGGTCCGCTGTGTTTGTCTGAGAGACTCCTCTCTTTCATACAACTGTTTTTTCGTCAACTTGACCTCCACCTTTTCTATCTGAAAGGTATTGCCGGTATCAAAGCCACCCCCCTGCCTAGTGACCTGGTAATAATTTCGGTAAAGTTCTGCCTACAGCTTAGTATGAAACAGCCTTAATGCTGAGGCGGAATTGGCACGCGCTGCCCTCTTCAACTCTTGATGGTTGCTAGGCAGCCCCAGTTAACCATCCTCCTGCCAGTTGGTAGACATGTCAATTCTGTCTCTCCGCAGAGCCCACCACTAAGCATGCATTGTTTTCTTAATCACTGAATGGAACCATTTTAAGAACTACTGTGGGAATAAATATCACTGAAATTAAGAAAATATTGGAATAAAGTAAGTTTAGTGCAATTTTGAAGGTATGTATCAAATTGTTGCTTACTGAAACTCCTAAGGTCATCCACTCACTCGTATGTAATACATTTGAAGCAATAGCCTATACCCGCGTGTGGTCAACTAGATGATAATGTCAACACCGGTTTGAGTTGGACAGCGCCATCGGGCTGCTTAAGGAAAGTGTGGGGACTCGTCTTGATAGATTGATTTATCTCAGACTTTTTATTTTTCTATGAATATCGGTTTGCACATTTATAAATAATACATTTTTTTTTAAATTTCACCTGTATACAGTGTGTGAAATGAAGTAAGGAGGTAAGGCAATAAATAGGCCCATAGTGGCGAATTAATGACAATTTAGCAATTTACACCTAAGTGATATATGTGCAGATGAGGATATGCAAGTAGAAAATACTGATGTGCAAAAGAGCACAAAAACAAATGAGGGAGGTAGTTGGTTGGGCTATTTACAGATGGGCTGTGTACAGGTACAGTGATCGGTAAGTTGCTCTGACAGCTGATGCTTAAAGTTAGAGGGAGATGTAAGACTCCAGCTTCAGTGGTTTTTGCAATTCGTTCCAGTCATTGGCAGTAGAGAACTGGAAGGAAAGGCCACCAAAGCAGGTGCTGGCTTTGGGGACGACCAGTAAAATATACCTGCTGGAGCGCGTGCTATAGGTGGGTGTTGCTCTGGGGACCAGTGAGCTGAGATATGGTGGGGCTTTACCTAGCAAAGACTTATAGATGACCTGGAGCCAGTGGGTTTGGCGACGAATATGTAGCGAGGGCCAGCCAGCGAGAGCATACATGTCGCAGTGGTGGGTAGTACATGGTGCTTTGGTGACAAAACGGATGGCACTGTGATAGACTACATCCAGTTTGCTGAGTAGAGTGATGGAGGCTATTTTGTAAATGACATCGCCAATGTCAAGGTTCGGTAGGATAGTCAGTTTTCAGAGGGTATGTTTAGCAGCATGAGTGAAGGAGGCTTTGTTGTGAAATAGGAAGCCAATTCTAGATTTAATTTAGGATTGGAGATGCTTAATGTGAGTCTGGAAGGCGAGTTTACAGTCTAACCAGACACCTAGGTAGTTGTCCACATATTATAGGTCAGAACCGACCAGATTAGTGGGCGGGCGGGTGCGGGCAGCGATCGGTTGAAGAGCATGCATTTAGTTTTACTATCATTTAAGAGCATAGAAAGAAGGGCCAGAAGTATACAGAATGGTGTTGTCTGCGTAGAGGTGGATCAGAGAATCACCAGCAGCAAGAGCAAAGTCATTGATATATATATATACAGAGAAAAGATTTGGCCCAAGAGTTGAACCCTGTGGCTCCCCCATAGAGACTGCCAGAGGTCCGGAGAACAAGCCATCTGATTTGACTCACTGAACTCTGTCTGCGAAGTAGTTGGTGAACCAGGCCAGGCATTGGCTACAGTTAGGCTTGGGAAATGTCAGCTGAGATGATTGAATTTTAAATATATATTTTTACATTTATTTCACCTTTTTATTTAACCAGGTAGGCTAGTTGAGAACAAGTTCTCATTTACAACTGCGACCTGGCCAAGATAAAGCCATGTTCATGATTGTCGTGTCTAGTTGGTTCCTTTTATTAGATCATGTTGCCATGTTACGTAGTTTAACAAGTGGTTATTTTGCTCGTCACTTAAAGGCCTAGTCTCAACCAAAAGCCTAACTTCACTGACTTGTCTCAATGTGATTTTTTTTTCTCACCGAATAGGCTATTTGGTTAATTTAGTTTCTGACTGGGTAAATATGTGTAGGGGGGGTAGTATAGCTCATCTATTATATTTGCTCATCAAGGTCTGTTCAGAAACATTTAGCATGCAATAATGTAACCTAAATCAAGTGTAGACTTTAAAAAATATATTTTCTTGGTCGCATAAAGGCAACTCCAAAATCCTGTTGAGGTTGTGAAATATGAGCATGAGACTTGCATGCTTTTGAAAACAGGATTGCTATTATTTTCTATCAGTATCAAGGTGTAAATACACAATGTAAGTAACGCTACGCCTGCTCCCTATCAAAGTGCAGTGAGGGTAGGAGAGAGTGGCTTTTTGACACACAATGCATTAGGTTTGGGCTCTTTCAAAATAACCTTTTATTTGACAGCAGTTCTACATGTTCCCGTGACACAAGTTCTGTGGGAAAAATATTCCTTGTATTTTATTCTGTTATATTCTTACTATGAAATATACTAAGTGGCCAGTTTATTAGATACACCCATCAAGTAACAGGTCACCCCCCCCCCCCCTTTTGCATCCGGAACAGCCTGAATTCTTCGGGACATGGAAACATGAATCAATTCGAGGGACCTAACGTGTGCCAGGAAAACATTCCCCACACCATTATATTACCACCCCGAGCCTGTACCGTTGACACCAGGCAGGATGTGGTCATGGACTTGTGCTGCTTACGCCAAATCCTGACTCTGCCATCAGCATGACGCAACAGGAACTGGGATTTGTCGAACCAGGCAATGTTTTTCCACACCTCAATTGTTATTATTATTATTATTATTATTACCTCAATTGTCCAGTGTTGGTGATCGTGTGCCCACTGGAGCAGCTTCTTAGCTGATAGGAGTGGAACCCATTGTTTGCTGCAGTAGCCCGTCCGTGACAAGGACCGACAAGTTGTGCGTTCCGAGTTAGAATTCTGCACCGCACCGTTATTTGTCTGTCTGTGTTCCGCCTGTTAACTTGCATGATTATTGCCGTTCTCCTTCGACCTCTCTCATCAACGAGTTGTTTTTGCCCACAGGACTGCCACTGTTTGTCGGACAAATGGAATGATTTTTAATGGGGTATATTCAATTAAAATAAATGCCCACCCACATCTGCAAACTACTACTACCACTCCTCCCCGGCAAGCCAGCATGCACACGGGAGGTATAAAACACGTATACAGGCAAGAATGTGGTACAAATGGGCTTGTTTTATAAGGGGTTCATATAAACAAAGCTCTATTTTTTAAAATATTTTTTTACAGGAAAAATACTGTGAATCCTATCAGATGGACAAACCTAGGGGCCACTCACTCACAGACACATCTCCACTGCAGAGCAGACTAATACACACCTTCAGCAGGACACATGATACACCGTAAGGTGTGTGAGACCCTAATGTCTCTGTAATGAGCTGCATATAACTGGAAGTTAGTGACACACATGTCTCACTCATCAGAGGTCCTCGTGTCTGTGACACTTTCAGGTGAAGGTTATTTTTTGCCCTCTATGCCTGAAGGGGGGGAGGACTGTTCTGTATTCTGCCTGGGGTGGGAGGACTGTTCTGTATTCTGCCTGGGGTGGGAGGACTGTTCTGTATTCTGCCTGGGGTGGGAGGACTGTTCTGTATTCTGCCTGGGGTGGGAGGACTGTTCTGTATTCTGCCTGGGGTGGGAGGACTGTTCTGTATTCTGCCTGGGGTGGGAGGACTGTTCTGTATTCTGCCTGGGGTGGGAGGACTGTTCTGTATTCTGCCTGGGGTGGGAGGACTGTTCTGTATTCTGCCTGGGGTGGGAGGACTGTTCTGTATTCTGCCTGGGGTGGGAGGAGTTCTGTTTTCTGCCTGGGGTGGGAGGACTGTTCTGTATTCTGCCTGGGGTGGGAGGACTGTTCTGTCTTCTGCCTGGGGGAGGACTGTTCTGTCTTCTGCCTGGGGGGGGAGGACTGTTCTGTCTTCTGCCTGGAGGGGAGGACTGTTCCCTTCTAATATCTAACCCTCCCGTGTGTGTGTCAAATCAAATCAAATTGTATTTGTCACATACACATGGTTAGCAGATGTTAATGCGAGTGTAGCGAAATGCTTGTGCTTCTAGTTCCGACAATGCAGTAATAACCAACAAGTAATCTAACTAACAATTCCAAAACTACTGTCTTATACACACAAGTGTAAGGGGATAAAGAATATCTCCATAAAGATATATGAATGAGTGATGGTACAGAGCGGCATAGGCAAGATACAGTAGATGGTATCGAGTACAGTATATACATATGAGATGAGTATGTAAACAAAGTGGCATAGTATAAGTGGCTAGTGATGCATGTATTTCATAGAGATGCAGTAGATGATATAGAGTACAGTATATACGTATATATATATATGAGATGAATAATGTAGTGTGTGTGTGTGTGTGTGTGTGTGAGAGAGAGAGAAGTGGACAGACTGTAGGGCTGGTCCCTAGCTGCTAGCATTCATCCTCCAGGCTGGGACTGCCTCAAATGGCACCCTATTCCCTATACAGTGCACAACTTTAGACTGGGAGCTCCACAGAGCCCTGGTCAAAAGTAGTGCACTTTAGGGAATAAGGTGCAATTTTGGGAAACAACCCAGCCACCTGCTGATCTACCACGCTGACTGACTCACTGTTTCCACATCCTGTTGGAAGTTGAGGAGGGAGAGAGAGGAGGGAGAGAGAGGAGGGAGAGAGAGGAGGGAGAGAGAGGAGGGAGAGAGAGGAGGGAGAGAGGCTGAGTTGTAGGGCTGCGCTGTATTCAGATGTCCATACCTTCATTCCATGCCTGTGTCATCCTGGGTTCTACATTATTACCACTAGTGCACAGAAGGGGAGCATTATCCCCCAAACGTAACCCCCCCCCCCCAAAAAAGACCGGCACTTATCCAAATGCTAACAAGTACTAAGGAATTCTCATAGCGGATGCTGTCCATAACCGATCTCGACCAACCATTTCTCTATGGACCTCAGTTTGTGCACGGGGACATTGCCATGCTGCTGCCACAAAGTTGGAAGCATAGAATCGTATATAATGTCCTTGTATGTTGTAGCGTTAAGATTTCCCTTTACTGGAGCTAAGGGGCCTAGCCCGAACCATGGAAATATAGCCCCACACCATTATTCCTTCTCCACCAAACTTTAGTTGGCACTATGCATTGAGGCAGGTAGCATTCTCCTGGTATCCACCAAACCCAGATTCTTCCGTCGGATTGCCAGATGGTGAAGCGTGATTCATCACTCTAGAGAATGCATTCCACTGCTCCAGAGTTTTATTTTTACATTTTTAAAATTTTACCTTTATTTAACTAGGCAAGTCAGTTAAGAACAAATTCTTATTTTCAATGATGGCCTAGGAACTGTGGGTTAACTGCCTGTTCAGGGGCAGAATGACAGATTTGTACCTTGTCAGCTGGGGGATTTGAACTTGCAACCTTCCGGTTACTAGTCCAACGCTCTAACCGCTAGGCTACCCTTACCGCCCCAGACTCAAATTGCGACTAGATTTACACTGCTCCACCCGACGCTTG
The DNA here is from genome assembly GCF_021184085.1 of Oncorhynchus gorbuscha. Taxonomy (NCBI): domain Eukaryota; kingdom Metazoa; phylum Chordata; class Actinopteri; order Salmoniformes; family Salmonidae; genus Oncorhynchus; species Oncorhynchus gorbuscha. The sequence goes on along the minus strand of NC_060194.1, from coordinate 42,340,136 downwards.
GCTGGTGATCTTAGGCTTGTGTGCGGCTGCTCAGCCATGGAAACCCATTTCATGAAGCTCCCAACAAAGTTCTTGTCCTGATGTTGCTTCCAGAGGCAGTTTGGAACTCTGTAGTCTGTGATGCAACCAAGGAGAGACAATTATTACACGCTATGCGCTTCAGCACTCAGCGGTCCCGTTCTGTGAGCTTGTGTGGCCTAACACGTGGCTGAGATGTTGTTGCTCCTAGACAGTTCTACTTCACAATAACAGCACTTACAGTTGACTGGGGCAGCTCTAGCAGGGCAAAAACTAGACAAACTGACTTGTTAGAACGGTAGCATCCTATGACAGTGCCACGTTTGAAATTCACTGAGCTCTTCTGTAAGGCCGTTCTATTGCCAGTGTTTGTCTATGGAGATTGCATGGCTGTGTGCCCCCCCCAAAAAATGTATACACCTGTCAGCAACGGGTGTGGCTGAAATAGCCAAATCCACTAATTTGTAGGGGCTCCACGTGCATGAACAAAAGTACCTCTCACACACTCTGGACTCCGACCATTGCTCATCCTAATATTTCTATATTACATTCTTTTACTTTTAGATTGGTGTAGTGTTAGATACTACTGCACTGTTGGAGCTAGGAACACAAGCATTTAGTTAGATACTACTGCACTGTTGGAGCTAGGAACACAAGCATTTAGTTAGATACTACTGCACTGTTGGAGCTAGGAACACAAGCATTTTGCTACATTCAACATCTGCTAAACATGTATTTGACCAATAACATTTAACCGCTGTTTTGGGAAACTAGTACCCTTAAGCGTCATAAAACAATTACCTAACTGGCAAAATGATGAACGCAATATGCTTTATTACCTAGTGCACAAGTTGACTGCAGTATTTATTTAAAAAGTACTAATATTCAAAGCCCAAAAAGTCACTTCCCAAAAGGCTAACAAGTATTAAGGAATCCTGATAGCATTTAAGTTAGACAACACTAACGACCGCATTGCGAACGTTTTGTACAGTTTCTGACCTGAAGTATGTATACTAGTAACTCAAACCCTACTCAGTTTTCTGCACGCACAAAACTAATGCTACCTGGCAAGGTTCTTTATCCAGGACGGGATTCTGCTGTTACCAAGCAAATGCTGGATTTTGGAAGAAGCTAACCACTTAGCTCTAGTAAGCTAACTAGCTAATACATAATGCTAATAACTTATCTGGTGGTTGTGAATTGCAAACTGTAATTAGATCACCTGGTGCAAGCTGCACTACTGTGTGTGACACAAGGCTCCGGTCTCTTAGCGTTGTTGGCTTGTAAACAAACACCACGTGACTGGGGACTGACTACCTACCGTAAGTTACATCATGTGACCAATGACATGAACGCAATGTTCTCGAGCTCAAGTTGACTACGTATTTACTTAAAGTAGCTACAGACTCTAATTGATTAAAAAAAATACAATTATGAAATAGTTTGAAAAACAATCCCCTGGCTTTTTCCAGATACTACGGTATACCGCCCAAGCCTACTCAATTGCGTACTTCTCTCGTACTCAACCCTCAACCCCTGCCTCTGACCTCCTCCAATGGGTTTTTGAGAAGGTGAGGACCGAGACTTAACTTCTGGAAGTTTGTTTTCCCCCAACGGCTGCTGTTTCCATATCCTTATTGGAGTGTTGAAGTCAAGGCCCTTAGTCGTGTACTTTCCTATGGAGTGACGGAGAACATGCCTTCAGAGAGAGTGAGAGAGAGCTTAGCTTTGTGTGTGTGTGTCTGGAAACCCTTGGACTGGGTTACAATGTGCACATTGACACTGTGTAAACAGTGGCTGGCTGATGAGAAGTAAGGGTTAAACTAACACACGGATCGGGGGTTGATTCTGTGAGGCTACTGGAAGTGTGTTTTCCCCAAAAGGCTGCTGTTTCCATATCCCTATTCAGGAGTCAAGGCCCTTGGTTGTATTCATTAGGTACCAAATGGGAAACAATTGCCACCAGAACTTATCCAATAAATTCTAATTTTGGCGTTTTTGCTTCAGTGTTTTGCTGCAACGATTTCTACTGAACACAACCCCGGTCTCGTCTCTTCATTGGTCCATTGTGCCTAGTGGAGCCACTAGTGATGCTCCGATATGACATTTTTGGCCGATACGATATCCAATATTTTCATTGCCAAAAAACGATACTGATATTTAAAAATTTTAGCGGACATTTTAACTATTTAACTGCACTAGAATTCTTAACGCACACACATGAACGCAGCGGTCTAAGGCACTGCATCTCATTGCAAGAGGTGTCTTTACAGTCCCTGGTTTGAATCCAGGCTGTGTCACATCCGGCTGTGATTGGGAGTCCCATAGGGCGGCACGCAATTGGCCCAGCGTCGTCCGGGGTAGGCCGTCATTGTAAATAAGAATGGCTCTTGACTGACTGCCTAGTTAAACAAACGTTACATACACACCACACTGACCAAAATGATACTTTGTTGGCATTTTATACATGTCCCCATTATCAGTAATAATAATATAATGTAATATATGCCATTTAGCAGACGCTTTTATCCAAAGCGACTTACAGTCACGTGTGCATACATTCTACGTATGGGTGGTCCCAGTAAAACATCATCTCAACCTATTTCTTTCACATACTTGCTGTGCTGTTTCGTTGTGCAGACATTTCATTCCCCAACCAGGGTTTCTGTGGAACTCCGTTTGCTTGTCAAAAGAGATGTGTCAAATAAGCTTGTTGACCAATCAGGACCTGAATATGACTGCACCGCGCATAATTTAACGCGTTATTGATTACACTGTCACTCGTATGTCTTATGTCACATCGATTCATTGATACATATGCTATGATGCTGGTGACGTTGTCTCGCACACCTACAGTGCTGGTCATGAATTTAAAAAAATAAAATAAAAGCAAGCTAGCTCATAGATGCAAACAATGTTCTTCCCCAAAACCATTATCTGTTTCGGTAGCTTTGGTCAATAGGGTTAAAATGGCTTCCTAGCCATTTATTTTCATGAACTTTAGTTCATTTTCAGTAAGCGAACAAGTGGAAACCTAGCTAAAACTTACAAGGATTCCTAAATCATTGCTAAGAATAATGAAAATGACTGCAGATTCTACTGGTCATTGTTTTCAGGCGTTTGTATTGGTGCTAGCCAGGTACAAAGCTAAAGGTTGCTACCCCAGAAGTTGCAGTTTGTGACCTGTGTTTGCTTGTTTGCAGACTTTTTTTTGTATAGCTTTGACAGTGCTATTGGATCTTTTTTGACCAGCAAAGACCCAAACAGCATTCCATAGTATGTATGTATGCCGTTTAGCTAATAGCAGTGATGCTATTACTGTTTAACTCCTGTAACATCTGAAAAGTAGCACACTTGGTAGTTTGTACCGGTGCTCGACCAGTCGGCGAAAGCAAACATCACTCACGACAGAGAACAGTTGATTTGTCAAGGGCAATTAATTCCATTATCTTGGCGTTAATGGATTTCGCCTTTTGAGTTGCCTTGATGAAATTTTCTTACTCTTTTCAAATGACTGCTCGATCCACAAAGCAGACATTGTGGGCAAGGTTATGAGTGCTGTGTTGCATATGTAGTGCACCATTTTAAATGGCATCATTACGAAATGTGCATACCTTAAATAACGTAGGTACGTTTTGACATCGGCGTTAAACTAGACATTGGCCCGATACTGCATTTTAGCTAATATCTTCCGATATGTTCACGGATATTTTTATTTATTAATAATGTGCATCCCTAGTAGCCACTGTACCTAGTAGCCTAGCTAGCCTCTCCTCCCTTTACCAGGTGCTCAACGCTGACTTTTTTACAAGGAGAACTTGTGTGCCTAATATGGAAAATGTAGGTGAACAATCTAAAACATTTGAGGTAATAAAGCTAGAATCCTTTATTTTTTTTCTAGGGAAACTGGTGCTCGTACAATTTTAAATTCCAGGTCACACAGCAAAAATATATTGGTGCATGTGCGAGTAAAATGTAGAGCCCTGCATTTACCTAGTAGCCTAGCCAACCTCTGTTCTCCTCCCTGTAATGTCAATAGGGTGTTAGTTAAACCTGATTCACACAACACTTGGGGAATGAGTAACCTCCTTCAACATTAGTTTTGGGTCTCAAATTTTGACTTACTCAAACTGACCCAATTTTTAAAAATGTATTTATAATTTTTGGTAATTTTACCTTTTTTCTTTTTTTTTCTCCCCAATTTTGTAATATCCAATTGCTATCTTGTCTCATCGCTGCAACTCCCCAATGGGCATGGGAGAGTTCAAGTCATGCATCCTCTGAAACTTGACCCGTCAATCCGCACTTCTTAACACCCGCCTGCTTATCCCGGAAGCCTGATGACCGAAGTCAGTCTGTAGGCGCCAGGCCCGCCACAAGGAGTCGCTAGAGCGCGATGAGCCAAGTAAAGCCTCCCCTAACACGGACGACACTGGGCCAATTGTGCGCTGCCCTATGGGACTCCCGGTCATGGCTCGGACCTCCAAGTCTGTAGTGACGCTACAGCACTGCGATGCAGTGCTATTCGGGAGGCCTAACTGACCAAGTTTTTAACTGAAATTTGAACTTTGCCTGTCATATTTGTTCACACCAAATATGAAGAACCGGGTTATCAAATTGTGACCCTGATGTGTGTTTCAACAATGGAATAGTCATGTAATTGTTTTCTCAACAACTTGTACAGCAACGATCTGGTAATGATACAGTGTTGAGTGTCAATAGACGTTGGTGAGATAAGACTTATGCTTTAAAATAGGTCGGTGACGATACCAGCGTGAAAACACGAAGCAGACCAAACTATTTGATCCTTTAAAATCCTGCTGTATTTAAATTTGTGTGTTTTTATATTTGATGTATTTTTATATTTTGGAAAATAAATACACGAATGACAATGTTTCTTTCCAACATTAGGGCTTTTTTTCCCTGAAGAAGTTAAATCTGTTTTGTTTCCTTGCCACGGTACTGTTTTGTTTCCTTGCCACGGTACTGTTTTGTTTCCTTGCCACGGTACTGTTTTGTTTCCTTGCCACGGTACTGTTTTGTTTCCTTGCCACGGTACTGTTTTGTTTCCTTGCCACGGTACTGTTTTGTTTCCTTGCCACGGTACTGTTTTGTTTCCTTGCCACGGTACTGTTTTGTTTCCTTGCCACGGTACTGTTTTGTTTCCTTGCCACGGTACTGTTTTGCAATACTGGTATCGTCCCGCCTCTACTATAAAAGATGACGATAACTAAACTGGCAGCTCGTTAGTGTGTGTGTGTGGTGTCTAAAACAATGAGGTAATGAGGATGACGAGTGTTTGAACTTCCCCCTGAGACACACACACAGACCGATAGGGTGGTTGGAGAGGTTTTGTCTTCTCTGATTTAAAGGCAGAGATTCTCGGTGCGCGACTCCTTGGCCTGGTTGTGAAATACCTGCTAGTCTGTCTGGAGGGACTCCGTGTCCTAATATACACACTTTCAGATTATAAAAGGACACTTGTGTGCTTGTTAGGAATGTGTGTGAGGCTGGGAGCATTTACATATCATTTTGTTCTGAGAGCAGTGTGTGTGTGTGTGTGTGTGTGTGTGTGTGTCGGTAGGGCCTAGACGGCAGCTGCGGTGCAGACAGCTGCTTTTCTGTCTTCCTCTATTTACAGACCAGTGACTTACATTACCACAGACCAGTCTCTCTCCTCAAATTATTTCTCCTTCTCTCTCGCTCGCTTTCTCTCTCTCCTCGCTCTCTCTCCTCACACGTCTCCAGAACGGCTCGTGTTCACTAACTTGCATAACCATCCTCTTTTATTGTTCTAATGATTCTACTCTTATATTCATACGTTCTGCAAGGTTTTAGAATGGATCTTCCCAGACAGTGTGTCTAGAGCCCCCCCTCCCCACACACACACACACACACACACACGTGCTTTTAAACAGTCAATGACCCCTTGGGCCCAATTTAGAAGAGGGTAACAAAATAAGTGTTGCAACGATCCGATAAGGATCTGTCTGGGAGGAGAGGAGGGAAAGAGAGCCTAGAGTATTAATCTAGACAGACAGCTAAGGCTATGAGTGTATTATAAACTGCGTGGTTTGAGCCCTGAATGCTGATTGGCTGAAAGCTGTGGTATATCAGACCGTACACCATGGGTATGACAACATTTTTTACACTGCTGTAATTATGTTTGTAACCAATTTATAATAGCAATAAGGCACCTCAGGGGTTTGTGGTATATGGCTAATATACCACGGCTGAAGACTGTATCCAGGCACTCTGCGTTGCGTGGTACATAAGAACAGCCCTTACCCGTGGTATATTGGCCATATACCCCACCCCCTTGTGCCTTATTGCTTAATTATAGCCGCCCAGGGGAAAGGCTGAGCTGCTACAGGGTGAAGGGAGGAGAGGGGGTGGGTCAGTCTAGGACAGCTGGTTCCTGCTGTTGTCTCGGTCAGCCTCCCCTTTCTATTTTTTAATTTATATATATATATATATATACACACACACTATGTTTTTCTGTCTTTCTCTACATAATGCTGAGACATGCAAAAACCCTCATGCAGCAGCGTGTTACGAAATCCCTCCCCCGCGGCACCCCTCTCCTCCCCCGCGGCACCCCTCTCCTCCCCGCAGAACTCCTCTCCTCCCCCGCGGCACTCCTCTCCTACCCCGCAGAACTCCTCTCCTCCCCCGCGGCACCCCTCTCCTACCCCGCAGAACTCCTCTCCTCCCCCGCGGCACCCCTCTCCTACCCCGCAGAACTCCTCTCCTCCTGGGTGAGACTAACTTTGACCTCACATAACTTCCACCGAACGGAACACTCAGCCTGGAACAACCCACCTATTCAGCCAATCACACGCTAGGGCGGGCCTCCCTCAGTGTCTCTCCTCTCTCGCTCTCTCACCCCCCCACTCCCCCTTGTCTCTTTCTCTCCCTCATCCCTCAAGGCCTGCCTCCCTCTTGCTCGCTCTCTCGCTCTGCCAGTTTTTAATTATTTTTCTCAAACACTTTCTTCCCCTCTGTTTTTACGGAAATCTGTTCATAGCTCTGGACGAGAGTCACTACATTATTTCAAACCATCCCATCTATGGAAAGAATCTTTAAGACTTACTAGGGAAACGTCACCTCTACACCGAGCAGTGCTCCTGCCCTGTTTTTCTGTCAGGGGCACGGTCAGGGGAAGGAGCTTTATTGTAACTGCAGCTAGTTTACATACGCACTCCAGCCAAGCAGTCAGGCAACCGTCTGAATACACAGACTGCTGTTCCCTTGTCTCACTACTTGACCTCGATAGACGGCGCTGGTTCTAACAGAAAGGAAAGAGGATAACTAGGAGAACATGGAAAATAGGTTATTCGCATGAGACCAGCCCCCCCCCCCCCAAATTTGGCACCTTATTCCCTATGTAGGGAATAAGGCCCTATAGAGAATAGGGTGCAATTTGGGATGCAGACCAGAATAATTACTAGTAAGTAATACATTAATTTAAAGTTAACCAATGAAAATATTTAACTGCCCAATGTCTGGTCTCCTAGAGCAACCAGGGGGCTGTGTGTACATATGTACTGTAGAGATGTCTGTGTGAAAGACTCCTCTGTGCCCAGCCCCTGTTGGAACTGTGATTGTTAATGGTAAGATGTAAATGGAGTGAAGCCCAGACATGCCCAGACTTTACACACAAGACAGTGCTATACACTCAGACACAGGAAATGTAGTGTGTTCAGACCCCTTAGACTTTTTTCACATTTTGTTACGCTATAGCCTTATTCTAAAAGGGATTACATCGTCCCCCCCCCCACTCCTCAATCCACACACAAAACCCCATAATGACATAGCAAGAAGAGATTTGTAGTAGTTTTTTAAAATATTTTTTTTATTTTTTGCAAATGTGTAAAAATAAAAAACTGATATCACATTTACATAATAATAAGGAACGTAACAAAATGTGGAAAAAGGAAACTGGTCTTAACACGAATCCACCATATAAAAGCAGTGTCATTGCTCTCTCGATTCAAAGATGGAGGGGGGGGAGACCAGAAATGGCATTAAAAGAATCCTCTTCTCTTACCACTCAATTAGTGCCTTCACACAGTAGTCATATCTCTTGACTTATTCTGTGAGTCTTTCTGGGTAAGTCTCTTAAGAGCTTTGTTGCACATCTGCATTGTACAATATTTGCATATTATTCAAACTCTGAAGTTGCCAGACAGCCATTTTCAAGTCTTACCATAGATTTTCAAACTTATTTTAGTCACAACTGTAACTAGGGCACTCAAACATTCAATGTCGATCTGGTAAGCAGCCCCGCTGTATTTTTGGCCTTGTGTTTGAGGTTATTGTCCTGCTGAAAGGTGAATTCCTCTCTCTGTCTTTTCGAAAGTAGACTGAAGCTATTTTTCCTCTGGGATTTTGCCTGTGCTTAGATCTATTGCCTTTCCTTTTATCGGAATCTCCATTCCATTTATTTTTTGTGTGTGTCAGTCAGTCAAAAGTTTGGACACCTACTCATTCAAGAGTTTTTCATTTATTTTTTAACATTTTCTACATAGTAGAATAATAGTTTAGACAAACTATGAAATGCCACATATGGAATCATGTAGTAACCAAAAAAGAGTTAAACAAATCAAAATATATTTTTATATATAATATTCTTCAAAGTAGTCAACCTTTGCCTTGATGACAGCTGTGCACACTCATTCTCTCAACCAGCTTCACCTGGAATGCTTTTCCTTCACTCCACGATCCAACTCATCCCAAATCATCTCAATTGGGTTGAGGTCAGGTGATTGTGGAGGCCAGGTCATCTGATGCAGCACTCCATCACTCTTCTTCTTGGTCAAATAGTCCTTACACACCCTGGAGGTGTATGGGGTCATTGTCCTGTTGAAAAACAAATGATAGTCCCACTAAGCGCAAACCAGATGTGATGGTGTATTGCTGCAGAATGCTGATGTAGCCTTGCTGGTTAAGTGTGCCTTGATTTTTTTTTTTTAATCACTGTGTCACCAGCAAAGCACCATCACACCTCCTCCTTCATGCATCACGGTGGGAACCACACATGCGGAGATCATCTGTTCACCTACTCTGTGTCTCACAAAGACACGGCGGTTGGAACCAAAAATCTCTAATTTTTGGACTCATCAAACCAAAGGACACATTTCCACCGGTCTAATGTCCATTGCTTGTGTTTCTTGGCCCAAACATATGTCTTATTATTGGAGTCCTTTAGTAGTGGTTTCTTTGCAGCAATTTGACCATGTTGGCCTGATTCACGCATTCTCCTACCGAAGTAGTGGAGATGTGTTTGTGACGCATTTATTTGGCATGCAATATTTGAGGCTGGTAACTCTCTAATGAACTTATCCTCTGCAGCAGAGGTAACTGGGTCTTCCTTTCCTGTGGCGGTCCTAATGAGAGCCAGTTTCATCATAGCGCTTGATTGTTTTTGTGATTGCACTTGAAGAAATTTTCTTGAAGTTCTGGAAATTGTTCACATGGACTGACCTTCATGTCTTAAAGTAATGATGGACTGTTCTCTTTCTCTTAGCTTATTTGAGCTGTTCTTGCCATAATATGGACTTGGTCTTTTACCAAAGAGGGTTGTCTTCTGTATACCACCCCTACCTTGTCACAACACAACTGGTTGGCTCAAATGCATTAAGAAGGAAAAATTGCACAAATTAACTTAACATTGCACACCTGTTAACTTATGTGAGTAAGGGATCGATTTTTAAATGTATTTTTACCTTTATTTAACTAGGCAAGTCAGTTAAGAATTTGTTATTATTTTCAATGACTGCCTAGGAACAGTGGGTTAACTGCCTGTTCAGGGGCAGAACGACAGATTTGTACCTTGTCAGCTCGGGGGAGGGGTTTGAACTTGCAACCTTCCGGGTACTAGTCCAACGCTCTAACCACTAGGCTACCCTGCCACCCCATGATATGACAACATCCAGTGAAAGTGCAGGGCGCCAAATTCAAAACAACAAAATCTCATAAATCTCAGACATACAAGTATTTCACACCATTTTAACGATACACTTCTTGTTAATCCCACCACAGTGTCCGATTTCAAATAGGCTTTACGGTGAAAGCACCACAAACGATTGTTAGGTCAGAGCCAAGTCACAGAAAAACACAGCCATTTTTCCAGCACAAAAATCAGAAGTAGAGAGAGAATTAATCACTAACCTTTGATCTTCATCAGATGACACTCATAGGACTTCATGTTACACAATACATTTGTTTTGTTCGATAAAGTTCATATTTATATAAGAAAAATATTAGTTTACATTGCTGCGTTATGTTCAGTAGTCCCAAAAACATCCAGTGTTTTTGCAGAGAGCCACATCAATTTACAGAAATACTCATTATGAATGTTGATGAAAATACAAGTGTTTTACATGGAACATTAGATACACTTCTCCTTAAGGCTGTTTTTCCATGGTTTGGGCTAGGCCCCTTAGTTCCAGTGAAGGGAAATCTTAACACTACAGCATACGATGACATTCTAGACGTTTCTGTACTTCCAACTTTGTGGCAGCAGTTTGGGGAAGGCATTTCCTGTTTCAGCATGACAATGACCCCGTGCACAAAACTAGGTCCATGCAGAAATGGTTTGTTGAAATCGGAGTAGAAGAACTTCACTAGCCTGTACAGAGCCCAGACCTCAACCCCATCGAACTCCTTTGGGATGCATTGGAACGCTGACTGCGAGCCAGGTCTAATCGCCCAACATCAGTGCCCAACCTCACCAATTCTCTTGTGGCTGAATGGAAGCAAGTCCCTGTAGCAATGTTTCAACTTCTAGTGGAAAGCCTTCCCAGAAGAGTGGAGGCTGTTATATCAGGGGGGGGAGGCAACTCCATATAAGACTATGATTTTGGAATGAGATGTTCAACAAGCAGGTGTCCACATACTTTTAGTCATGTAGTGTGCTTCTAAATCTGGTTCATCACTACGATAGTGGAAGAAATGTGAGTAAGGCTAAAGTAGCTAATTATCTTCAGCGAGCTAGTTGCACACACCCTGTCTTCTCTGGCCGTTAGGAACCTCAGGGGGCCCCCAGAATAGAACCCTGTCTTCTCTGGCTGTTAGGAACCTCAGGGGGGCCCCCAGAATAGAACCCTGTCTTCTCTGGCTATTAGGAACCTCCAGGAGACCCCCTCCCCGTGAGGGTTCTGTACCAAAACGCAGTGACGCTGTCTGATACAACGTCACAGTTACTGTTAGTGTTGTTTGGACTAATAGCCTACATCACCCATTTCACATACACAGTCTGCATGGCATTCCAGGACGTGAGGGTCGGCCCGTACATAATGTGTAAGCTATAACAAATAGTTTGTGCCGCACTGTGAGGGTATGACCTGGGGCCATTATTACAAATACGAAAGCACACTCAGCGTACTGGCATCCCAATTTCTGACCGCCTTCGGCGCCCAGGGGTAGAAATTCAGGGTCGTCCACCCCCGTCATACACTCGCATGCACACACAGCTCCCTTCGTCCTCCCCCGGGTCACTTCCTCTCCTTCACTGCTCCGCTTCCTTTAGCCTGATTTTGTGTGTGTGTGTGTGTGTGTGTGTGTGTGTGTGTGTGGTCACTAGCGTGTAGCATCACATGACACATTCTTCATCAGATGAGATTCCTCCAGACGGGAATCTTTCCTGTAGTTTCTACATCCGTTATAGAAATAATTCTGTACTCTCAATCCAATATCCCCTGGTTTTGTGTGTGTGTGCGTGCGCGTGTGTGTGCGCGCTGTGGTGTACTTACTGTAAAGCGTATCATCCCTTCCACCCACTCATGCTTACTACAGTCATTTAGAATAGTAATTCTAAAGAGTCCTTGTTACCGCGGAAACTGAAATGCCCGGCCATCCGGTCTTCTTCGTCAGCTGTTTGTTCCAAAACCAACAACTAATGACTGTTAATTTATTTCATCCATAGTCGTGGACTCAGGGCTGAGCACATTTAGTCCACTGGTCCGTTGTTTGATCGATAGGCTGTTGGTTGACCGACATTATTGAACAGTAGCAAAAAAAAGCAACTAATTATGGTGTACAAGACACCTATCTGATTAGATCCTGTCTGAGTGGACTGATGCGTTGTCGAGGTGTGGGGGTGGCACAGTCCATCACTCTTAAACTACTGAAATTGTATATGGTTATATTATGTAAGAACAATGGTGCAAAAACAAATATAAATTCTCCTGTGTTGGATAGTGGTCGCTGTCCGCTGTCCGCTGTCCGCGGTCGCTGCGCTGTTGAATTGGCACCTTTTCCTAGACAATGTTGCTACGGTGCATTCGGAAAGTATTCCGACCACTTGACTTTTTTCCACATTTTATGGTATTTCTCACGGTCAAGTAAAAAAGTGCATCTCCCTGTCGTGCAGGACCACATAGATGCTCCTCTTTGGGTAGCCATGTCTTTTTGTGTTTCCCTTTTCTCTGTAGCCAATTTGGTGGGCGACGAGCCTGATTTTGGTCAGGATCTGTCTCTGTTTTGTATCTGACAGAGTAGAGATATTATTCCAATTTGAATAGTCTTTTAAGGCCAAATAGCAATTTTAGTTTATTCAGAGTTTTTATCAAATAGGTGGTTTTCATTTCTGTAAGAATTTGTTTTCCTGTTGTGTTTGTGTAAACGGTCTCTCTCCTGTCGTAAAATACTGTAATTGTTCCGTGCTATGTCCCACAGGCCTCTATGTCCCACAGGCCTCTATGTCCCACAGGACTCTATGTCCCACAGGCCGCTATGTCCCACAGGCCGCTATGTCCTAAAGGTGTATGTTGTTATGTTTGTTGTTTCAGTGCAGTTTGAACTTGCAAGTGTGTGTGATTGTGTGCAATTAATTAATGTCTTTAAAAAATCCTGTAAAATTATGTCTGGGAGAAGAGTGGAAGCCTCTGGCTAACTCCCTCTTTCTGTAGTACTTTTACGTCACTGTAATTGTTCTGCGTCATAGCCTTCAGAGGCCTACCTCTGTCTCAGGTTCTAACTCTTTCTGTCTCTGTCTCTCTCTGTGTTTCAGAAGGTGGTAGAAGAGGACGGCGAGGTGAGAAGATCGTCTCCTCCAGAACCTCTAGCGTCTCTTAACAGTAAACTAGCCGACAACGACGCAGCGACCAAGGTACGACACGGAAGCGGCGTTCTGCTCACGCTGCCGACGTAGCTGGTTGCAGTGACGACACTGACCCCTCCCCCTAACTTTTGTTCCTCTGTATACCAAAACTTTTGTACTTTTTTTTGGTATTTTTTTGTTGTTGTACTAGAACATGAAAAATGGTTTGCTAGAATGTGTTACTTTCACTACTTCTGGCAAATGTGTCTCGCGTCTTCTACCGAGTTGAGAGAGAATCAATTCTGTCGATCAGCGCAGCCGATAGCACCGTGTCTGCGCCACGTACCCACTGCTAGACTGTAGTCTGTCCCGAGGAACCACCGAACTCACTGGGAGTCCGCCACTCATGCTGCACAGAAGTTACCACGCTTCAATAATGCAACACGGCATGTCAATGTTGAAATTTTTAATTACTGTTCGCAAAACAATGTCCGTTACAGGCTAGAACATTTTAAAAAATGCAAGAAGATACCGGTAGCTTCCAGCTTTGTAACTTTCCTCTCTAGCTTACAGCTGAAGCTAGGGTCAGTTCACTACCCTAGTAGCTTGTTTGTGATATGCAAACCATAATGAAAGATCTTTCCGATTGTCACAAAACTCTATCCATTCACTTTGTCCCCCCCCCCCAGTCAAGATCATCTTTGCTCGAGCCTCGATCTAACTGTGTGTGAATGACGTCATGGGTCTTAAAGAGAGCGCGCGCACACACACTTTATAAAATAAGAGATTTCTTCTATGCAAATGTTGTTGATCAGTACAGAATTTCCCAAATATAAGGGAAACAGATTTGTCATCTGTAGCGCCATGAAATCAGCCAAAACGAGCTCAGTAACTCAATGCATGCACACACTCCTATTGAATGTACGCTAGCCTTTATTGTGAAATAGGTCTAGGCTACATCTTGGTTCATCAATAGGCGAGAGATTTTACCAATCAAACTTGATTGGTTGCATACACGTATTTAGCACATCTTATTGTGGGTGTAGGGAAATGATTACCATGAAGTAGTTATATTGGATGGGTTGGGGGAAAATGAAGTATATGTGTATATATATATATATATATATATATATATATATATATATATATATATATATATGTGTGTGTGTGTGTGTGTGTGTGTGTGTGTGTATATATGTGTGTATATATATATATATATATGTGTGTTCAGTATTGTGATGCTAAACCTGGTATCGGTGTCAAAGTTCTGGTATCGTGACAACACTACCACTGACTTTACTCCAACCCCCTTCACCTGAATCCTCACTCCTCCTAAGCACGTAACCTGACGCTGGGTTCGGGGCCCCGACGCGCTGGGTTCCGACACGCACCCCTGTTGAAATTGCATGCTTCATCAACCACTCCTCTCAAGCATTTAAAGGCAGTGTTCGCTCTTCTCTCAACTCCTCACATCACCCTCCCCTAAACGCACACAATTATAGCTACAAACATTGACATTCAGATATTATACATCTACTGATCTGTTTTATCGAGATGCAATGAAGACTCAGTATATTAAAGGGTTTATTATTGTGTCGGCAGGTTCAAGGCCAAGCCCAGGCTACTCTGGTGTTCCCCCACATCAAGGAAGAGCCCAGTCACCCCAGGTATGTTAATCTTTACGATCCTCTGTCTTCTACCCCCTGCCACAACGTTCGATCACCTCCCAGACACCCCACCATGTTGCACCCCAGGTTTGTTTCCTTATTTGGACCTCTCTTATCCCACAATGGAGTCTAATCTTATGAGCACTGGGGACTGGCTAGCTATGTTTCTTCCTCGTTGGAAGCCCCTGCCCTTGACAATCCATGCCAAGTAACATTCCAAGCATCTTCCTAGGGAGTGTTGCTGTAGCAGTGCTGAAACCCCTGCTCTGCTTCCTACCTTGCCTCTTGTTGGACCGACTTCATGTGTCCGTGTGAAGTTGTAGTCTACCACTCATTAATCTGGTCCAGATGAAGGCTGAGATTAGCTGGATTACAGGAGGCAGGGCAGCATGTGACATGGTAGACACAGGCAGGTTAGACTACGGGATTACAACGGAGCCCTCATTGGGCAGATGAAGGCTGAGATTAGCTGGATTACAGGAGGCAGGGCAGCATGGTAGACACAGGCAGGTTAGACTACGGGATTACAACGGAGCCCTCATTGGGCAGATGAAGGCTGAGATTAGCTGGATTACAGGAGGCAGGGCAGCATGGTTAGACACAGGCAGGTTAGATGAAGGCTGAGATTAGCTGGGATTACAAGGCAGGAGCCCTCATTGGGCAGATGAAGGCTGAGATTAGCTGGATTACAGGAGGCAGGGCAGCATGGTAGACACAGGCAGGTTAGACTACGGGATTACAACGGAGCCCTCATTGGGCAGATGAAGGCTGAGATTAGCTGGATTACAGGAGGCAGGGCAGCATGGTAGACACAGGCAGGTTAGACTACGGGATTACAACGGAGCCCTCATTGGGCAGATGAAGGCTGAGATTAGCTGGATTACAGGAGGCAGGGCAGCATGGTAGACACAGGCAGGTTAGACTACGGGATTACAACGGAGCCCTCATTGGGACACCAGACCATGGCTGGTCAATGGTTTTTACGACGGGTTGCTACTAAAGTGCAATGTTAAAATATGTGTGTTTTCATGTAACAGGACTGAGTCCCTGTAACACGTCCTATAGTATAGAAACAGTCATTTGGTTTTGGGTAAATTGCTTTTAATTGAACAATGCAAGTCAAGTGGAATCAAACAATGAAGTCAAAACTCCATTACTACGCGACGGTGTTCTCTCTGTCTATTTACGACCCATATACATTTACGACCCATATACATTTACGACCCATATACAGTGCTGTCAGAGTATTCTCCCCTCTTGATTTATTTCACATTGTGTTACAGCCTGAATTCAAAATTGATTAAACTAGATTTTTTAATTTTTTTTTTATACACACACACTACCCCATAATAACACATTGAACCTGTTTTTAGACATTTTTGGTAATTTATTGAAAATAAAATACAGATATCTACTTTCCATAAGTATTCACATCCCTGAGTCCCTACTTTGTAGAAGCACTTTCGGCTGTGATTACGTCTTTGAGTCGTCTTGGGTATGTCTTATCAGCTTTACCCATCTGGATTTGGGGATTTTCTCCCATTCCTTGCTGATTATCTCAAGCTCTGTTAGGTTAGATGAGGGAGTGATGGTGAATAGCAATCTTCAAGTCCTTCCACAGATTTTCAATGGTATTCAAGTCTGAGCTTTGCTGGTCCATTCAAGGACTTTCATATTATTGTTCTGAAGCCATTCCAGCATTGCTTTGGCTGTACGCTTGGGGTCATTGTTCTGAAGCCATTCCAGCGTTGCTTTGGCTGTATGCTTGGGGTCATTGTTCTGAAGCCATTCCAGCGTTGCTTTGGCTGTATGCTTGGGGTCATTGTTCTGAAGCCATTCCAGCATTGCTTTGGTTGTATGCTTGGGGTCATTGTTCTGAAGCCATTCCAGCATTGCTTTGGCTGTATGCTTGGGGTCTTTGTTCTGTTGGAATGTAAATCTTTGCCCCAGTCTAAGGTTGTTTGCTCTCTGAAGCAGGTTCTCATCAAGAATGAACCTGTATTTGGCTCCATTCATTGTTCCCTCTATCCTTACCAGTTTCCCTGAAGCTGAAAAGCATCCCCCATAGCATGATGCTGCCACCACCATGCTTCACGGTAGGGATGGTGTTAGACGGGTGATGAGCTGTGCCTGGTTATCTCTAGACATAGTGCTTTGCATTCAGGCCAAATAGTTACATTTTTGTTTCATCAGACCACAGAATATTAGCCTTTTATGATCTGTCTTTTACGTGCCTTTTTGCAAACTCCAGGCGTGCTGTCATGCCTTTTTGCAAACTCCAGGCGTGCTGTCATGCCTTTTTGCAAACTCCAGGCGTGCTGTCATGCCTTTTTGCAAACTCTAGGCGTGCTGTCATGCCTTTTTGCAAACTCTAGGCGTGCTGTCATGCCTTTTTGCAAACTCCAGGCGTGCTGTCATGCCTTTTTGCAAACTCCAGGCGTGCTGTCATGCCTTTTTCTCAAGAGTGGCTTCCGTCTGGCCACTCTTCCATAAAGCCCAGATTGGTGAAGTGCTGTAGAGATATATTTAATCCATGTTGAATTCAGGCTGTCACACAACAACATTTTGAATAAGTCCAGGGGTATGAATACTTTCTGAAGGCACTGTACGTATGATAACCATGTGTCTGTCTATCTCTCTTGGCCTGTCTCTTTGTCTGTATATGTATGACAAGGTAAATGTTCTGATCTGTCTCCCTGTTGCACTCTCTCTCTCTCTCTCTCTCTCAATTCAAAGGTCTTTATTGATATGGGAAGCATGTTTACATTGCCAAATCAGGTGAAATAGATCATAAACCAGAATTAACAGTAAACATTACACTCCAAAGGAATAGAGAGATTTCTAATGTCATGTGTATATACAGTGGTGTAACCATGTGCAAATGTTATTTTTATTTTTTATTTAACCAGGCAAGTCAGTTAAGAACAAATTCTTATTTTCAATGACGGCCTGGGAACAGCGGGTTAACTGCCTGTTCAGGGGCAGAACGACAGATTTGTACCTTGTCAGCTCGGGGGTTTGAACTTGCAACCTTCCGGTTACTAGTCCAATGCTCTAACCACTAGGCTACCCTGCCGCCTTTACACTCTAACCACTAGGCTACCCTGCCGCCTTTACACTCTAACCACTGGGCTACGCTGCCACCCCGAATAGTGAAAGTACAAAAGGGAAAATAAATCAAATAAAATTATGTCTTGTATTTACAATGGTGTTTGTTCTTCACGGGTTGCCCTTTTCTTGTGGAAACAGGTCACACATCTTGCTGCTGTGATGGCACACTGTGGTATTTCACCCAATGGATATGGGAGTTTATCAAAATTGGATTTGTTTTAGAATCATTCAAATCAGGCTCCCGAGTGGCGCAGCGGTTTAAGGCACCTCGTCTCAGTGCTAGAGGCATCACTACAGACCCTGGTTCGATCCTGGGCTGTATCACAACCTGCCGTGAACGGGAGTCCCATAGGGCGGCTCAGCATCTTCCCGGGAAGGGTTTGGCTGGGGTAGGCCGTCATTGTAAATAAAAATGTGTTCTTAACTGACTGGCCTAGTAAAATAAAAAATGTGGGTCAGTGTAATCTGAGGGAAATATGTCTCTCTAATGTTGTCATACATTTGGCAGGAGGTTAGGAAGTGCACCTCAGTTTCCATCTCATTTTGTGGGCAGTGTGCACATAGCCTGTCTTCTCTTGAGAGCTAGGTCTGCCTACAGCGGCCTTTCTCAATAGCAAGGCTATGCTCACTGAGTCTGTACATAGTCAAAGCTTTCCTTAATTTTGGGTCAGTCACAGTGGTCAGGTATTCTGCCACTGTGTACTTTCTGTGTAGGGCCAAATAGCATTCTAGTTTGCTCAGTTTTTTTTGTTAATTATTTCCAATGTGTCAAGTAATCTATCTCTTTGTTTCCTCATTATTTGTTTGGGTGTAATTGTGTTGCTTGTTCTGGGGGTCTGTTTGAACAGAGCCCCAGGACCAGCTTGCTTAGGGGACTCTTCTCCAGGTTTGTCTCTCTGTAGGTGATGGCTTTGTTATGGAAGGTTTGAGAATCTCTTCATTTTAGGTGGTGGTAGAAATTACCGGGTCTTCTCTGGATTTTGATAATCAGCGGGTATCGGCCTAATTCTGCTCTGCATCCATTTATTTGGTGTTTTATGTTGTACACAGAGGATCATTTTGGAGAATTCTGCTTGCAGAGTCTCACTTTGGGTGCTTGTCCCATTTGGTGTGTTCTTGGTTGGTGAGTGGACCCCAGACCTCACAACCATAATGGGAAATTGGCTCTATATCCGATTTCAAGTATTTTTAGCCAAATCCTAATTGCCGTGTCTTTTTTCTCTTTCTCACTCTTTGCTCTCTCGCTGTCTAGTTACTAGCTGTATACGTGTGATAACCATAGTTACTACTCTCCCTCTAAGATACTACCTGTGTACTGTGCATTCGGAAAGTGTTCAGACCCTTTGACTTTTTCCACATTTTGTTACGTTACAGCCTTATTCTAAAATGTATTAAATAAAACTATTTTCATCAGCAATCGACACAATACCCCATAATAACGAAGCAAAAGACATTTTGGGAACAATGTTCAAATTGCTAAATACAAAAACATTCCTTATTTACATAAGTATTCAGACCCTTTGCTATGAGCCTCGAAATTGAGCTCCCGGTGCATCCTGTTTCCATTGATCCTCCTTGATGTCTCTACAACTTGATTGGAGTCCACGTGGTAAATTCAATTAATTGAACATGATTTGGAAAGATCCCACTTTTGACAGTGCATGTCAGAGCATAAACCAAGCCATGAGGTCAAAGGAATTGTCCGTAGAGCTCCGAGACAGGATTGTGTCAAGGCACAGATCTGGGGATGAGGAAGTATAAATTCTGCAGCATTGAAGGTCCCCAAGAACACAGTGGCCTCCATCATTCTGAAATGGAAGAAGTCTGGAACCACCAAGACTCTTCCGAGAGCTGGCCACCTGGCCAAACTGAGCAATCTGGGGAGAAGGGCCTTGGTCATGGAGGTGACCAAGAACCTGCTGGTCACTCTGACAGAGCTCTGGAGGTTCCTCTTTGGAGATGGGAGAATCTTCCAAAAGGTCAACCATCTCTGAAGCACTCCATGAATCAGGCCTTTATGGTAGATTGGCCAGATGGAAGCCACCCCTCAGTAAAAGGCACATGACAACCCGCTTAGAGTTTGCCAAAAGGCACCTAAAGGACTCTGACCATGAGAAAGAAGATTCTCTGGTCTGATGAAACCAAGATTGACCTCTTTGGCCTGAATGCCAAGCGTTACTTCTGGAGGAAACCTGGCACCATCCCTACGGGGAAGCATGGTGGTGGCAGCATCATGCTGTGGGGATGTTTTTCTGTGGCAGGGACTGGGAAGACGAGTCAGGACCAAGGCAAAGATGTACGGAGCAAAGTACAGAGATCCTTGATGAAAACCTGCTCCAGAGCACTCAGGATCTCAGACTGGGGCGAAGGTTCACCCTTCAAATAGGTCAACGAACCTAAGCACACAGCCTAGACAACGTAGGAGTGGCTTCTGGACAAGTCTCTGAATGTCCTTGAGTGGCCCAGCCAGAGCCCGGCCTTGAACCCGATCGAACATCTCTGGAGAGACGCTCCCCATCCAACCTGACAGAGCTTGAGAGGGTCTGCAGAGAAGAATGAGAGAAACTCCCCAAATACAGGTGTGTCAAGCTTATAACGTCATACCCAAGAAGACTTGAGGCTGTAATCGCTGCAAAAGGTGCTTCATCAAAGTACTGAGATTTTATCTGTAATAAATTTGCAAACGTTTCTAATTCTGGTTTTGCATTTTCATGATGGGATATGTGTGTAAATTGAGGGGGGGGGGAAACGAGTTAATACATTTTAGAATTAGGCTGAAACGTAATGATGTGGAGAAAGTCAAGGTGTCGGAATACTTTCCACTGTACATATGATAACCATGTCTCTCCTCTCTCTCCCTAGTTACAACCTGTATACATAACACCATGTCTCTCTCTCTGTAGTTACAACCTGTATACATAACACCATGTCTCTCTCTCTGTAGTTACAACCTGTATACATAACACCATGTCTCTCTCTCTGTAGTTACAACCTGTATACATAACACCATGTCTCTCTCCTCCTCTCTCTCTCCCTGTAGTTACAACCTGTATACATAACACCATGTCTCTCTCCTCCTCTCTCTCCCTAGTTACAACCTGTATACATAACACCATGTCTCTCTCTCCTCTCTCTCTCCCTAGTTACAACCTGTATACATAACACCATGTCTCTCTCCTCCTCTCTCTCCCTAGTTACAACCTGTATACATAACACCATGTCTCTCTCTCTAGTTACAACCTGTATACATAACACCATGTCTCTCTCTCCTCTCTCTCTCTCCCTAGTTACAACCTGTATACATAACACCATGTCTCTCTCTCCTCTCTCTCTCCCTGTAGTTACAACCTGTATACATAACACCATGTCTCTCCTCTCTCTCTCTCCCTAGTTACAACCTGTATACATAACACCATGTCTCCTCTCTCTCTCCCTGTAGTTACAACCTGTATACATAACACCATGTCTCTCCTCTCTCTCTCTCCCTAGTTACAACCTGTATACATAACACCATGTCTCTCTCCTCTCTCTCTCCCTGTATACATAACACCATGTCTCTCTCCTCCTCTCTCTCTCCCTAGTTACAACCTGTATACATAACACCATGTCTCTCTCCTCCTCTCTCTCCCTAGTTACAACCTGTATACATAACACCATGTCTCTCTCTCCTCTCTCTCTCCCTGTAGTTACAACCTGTATACATAACACCATGTCTCTCTCTCCTCTCTCTCTCCCTGTAGTTACAACCTGTATACATAACACCATGTCTCTCTCCTCCTCTCTCTCTCCCTAGTTACAACCTGTATACATAACACCATGTCTCTCTCCTCTCTCTCTCTCCCTAGTTACAACCTGTATACATAACACCATGTCTCTCTCTCTAGTTACAACCTGTATACATAACACCATGTCTCTCTCCTCTCTCTCTCCCTAGTTACAACCTGTATACATAACACCATGTCTCTCTCCTCTCTCTCTCCCTGTAGTTACAACCTGTATACATAACACCATGTCTCTCTCCTCTCTCTCCCTGTAGTTACAACCTGTATACATAACACCATGTCTCTCTCTCTAGTTACAACCTGTATACATAACACCATGTCTCTCTCCCTGTAGTTACAACCTGTATACATAACACCATGTCTCTCTCCTCTCTCTCTCCCTGTAGTTACAACCTGTATACATAACACCATGTCTCTCTCCTCCTCTCTCTCCCTGTAGTTACAACCTGTATACATAACACCATGTCTCTCTCCTCCTCTCTCTCCCTGTAGTTACAACCTGTATACATAACACCATGTCTCTCTCTCCTCTCTCTCTCCCTGTAGTTACAACCTGTATACATAACACCATGTCTCTCCTCTCTCTCTCTCCCTGTAGTTACAACCTGTATACATAACACCATGTCTCCTCTCTCTCTCCCTGTAGTTACAACCTGTATACATAACACCATGTCTCTCCTCTCTCTCTCTCCCTAGTTACAACCTGTATACATAACACCATGTCTCTCTCCTCTCTCTCTCCCTGTATACATAACACCATGTCTCTCTCCTCCTCTCTCTCTCCCTAGTTACAACCTGTATACATAACACCATGTCTCTCTCCTCCTCTCTCTCCCTAGTTACAACCTGTATACATAACACCATGTCTCTCTCCTCTCTCTCTCCCTGTAGTTACAACCTGTATACATAACACCATGTCTCTCTCTCCTCTCTCTCTCCCTAGTTACAACCTGTATACATAACACCATGTCTCTCTCCTCCTCTCTCTCCCCTAGTTACAACCTGTATACATAACACCATGTCTCTCTCCTCTCTCTCTCTCCCTAGTTACAACCTGTATACATAACACCATGTCTCCTCTCTCTCTCTCCCCTAGTTACAACCTGTATACATAACACCATGTCTCTCTCCTCTCTCTCTCCCTAGTTACAACCTGTATACATAACACCATGTCTCTCTCCTCTCTCTCTCCCTGTAGTTACAACCTGTATACATAACACCATGTCTCTCTCTCTCTCTCTCCCTGTAGTTACAACCTGTATACATAACACCATGTCTCTCTCTCTCTCTCCCTGTAGTTACAACCTGTATACATAACACCATGTCTCTCTCCTCTCTCTCCCTAGTTACAACCTGTATACATAACACCATGTCTCTCTCCTCTCTCTCTCCCTAGTTACAACCTGTATACATAACACCATGTCTCTCTCCTCTCTCTCTCCCTAGTTACAACCTGTATACATAACACCATGTCTCTCTCCTCTCTCTCTCCCTGTAGTTACAACCTGTATACATAACACCATGTCTCTCTCTCTAGTTACAACCTGTATACATAACACCATGTCTCTCTCCCTGTAGTTACAACCTGTATACATAACACCATGTCTCTCTCCTCCTCTCTCTCCCTGTAGTTACAACCTGTATACATAACACCATGTCTCTCTCCTCCTCTCTCTCCCTGTAGTTACAACCTGTATACATAACACCATGTCTCTCTCCTCTCTCTCTCTCCCTAGTTACAACCTGTATACATAACACCATGTCTCTCTCCTCCTCTCTCTCCCTAGTTACAACCTGTATACATAACACCATGTCTCTCTCCTCCTCTCTCTCCCTGTAGTTACAACCTGTATACATAACACCATGTCTCTCTCCTCCTCTCTCTCTCCCTAGTTACAACCTGTATACATAACACCATGTCTCTCTCCTCCTCTCTCTCCCTAGTTACAACCTGTATACATAACACCATGTCTCTCTCTCCTCTCTCTCTCCCTGTAGTTACAACCTGTATACATAACACCATGTCTCTCTCCCTGTAGTTACAACCTGTATACATAACACCATGTCTCTCTCTCCTCTCTCTCTCCCTGTAGTTACAACCTGTATACATAACACCATGTCTCTCTCCCTAACACCATGTAGTTACAACCTGTATACATAACACCATGTCTCTCTCCCTCTCTCTCCCTGTAGTTACAACCTGTATACATAACACCATGTCTCTCTCTCCTCTCTCTCCCTGTAGTTACAACCTGTATACATAACACCATGTCTCTCTCCTCCTCTCTCTCTCCCTGTAGTTACAACCTGTATACATAACACCATGTCTCTCTCTCTCTCCCTAGTTACAACCTGTATACATAACACCATGTCTCTCTCCCTGTAGTTACAACCTGTATACATAACACCATGTCTCTCTCCTCTCTCTCTCCCTGTAGTTACAACCTGTATACATAACACCATGTCTCTCCTCCTCTCTCTCCCTGTAGTTACAACCTGTATACATAACACCATGTCTCTCTCCTCCTCTCTCTCCCTGTAGTTACAACCTGTATACATAACACCATGTCTCTCTCTCTCTCTCTCCCCTGTAGTTACAACCTGTATACATAACACCATGTCTCTCCCTCTCTCTCCCTGTAGTTACAACCTGTATACATAACACCATGTCTCCTCCTCTCTCTCCTGTAGTTACAACCTGTATACATAACACCATGTCTCTCCTCCTCTCTCCCTAGTTACAACCTGTATACATAACACCATGTCTCTCTCCCTCTCTCTCACCATGTCTCAACCTGTATACATAACACCATGTCTCTCTCCTCCTCTCTCTCTCCCTAGTTACAACCTGTATACATAACACCATGTCTCTCTCCTCCTCTCTCTCCTAGTTACAACCTGTATACATAACACCATGTCTCTCTCTCTCTCTCTCCCTGTAGTTACAACCTGTATACATAACACACCTCTCTCTCTCTCTCTCTCCCTGTAGTTACAACCTGTATACATAACACCATGTCTCTCTCCTCCTCTCTCTCCCTAGTTACAACCTGTATACATAACACCATGTCTCTCTCCTCTCTCTCTCTCCCTAGTTACAACCTGTATACATAACACCATGTCTCTCTCTCTGTAGTTACAACCTGTATACATAACACCATGTCTCTCTCCTCTCTCTCTCCCTAGTTACAACCTGTATACATAACACCATGTCTCTCTCCTCTCTCTCCCTGTAGTTACAACCTGTATACATAACACCATGTCTCTCTCCTCTCTCTCCCTGTAGTTACAACCTGTATACATAACACCATGTCTCTCTCTCTAGTTACAACCTGTATACATAACACCATGTCTCTCTCCCTGTAGTTACAACCTGTATACATAACACCATGTCTCTCTCCCTAGTTACAACCTGTATACATAACACCATGTCTCTCTCCTCCTCTCCCTGTAGTTACAACCTGTATACATAACACCATGTCTCTCTCCTCCTCTCTCCTGTAGTTACAACCTGTATACATAACACCATGTCTCTCTCCTCTAGTTACAACCTGTATACATAACACCATGTCTCTCTCCCTGTAGTTACAACCTGTATACATAACACCATGTCTCTCTCCTCCTCTCTCTCTCCCTGTAGTTACAACCTGTATACATAACACCATGTCTCTCTCCTCCTCTCTCTCCCTGTAGTTACAACCTGTATACATAACACCATGTCTCTCTCCTCCTCTCTCCCCTAGTTACAACCTGTATACATAACACCATGTCTCTCTCTCCTCTCTCTCCCTAGTTACAACCTGTTAGTTACAACCTGTATACATAACACCATGTCTCTCTCCTCTCTCTCTCCCTGTAGTTACAACCTGTATACATAACACCATGTCTCTCTCCTCCTCTCTCTCCCTGTAGTTACAACCTGTATACATAACACCATGTCTCTCTCCTCCTCTCTCTCCTGTAGTTACAACCTGTATACATAACACCATGTCTCTCTCCAACCTGTATACATAACACCATGTCTCTCTCCTGTAGTTACAACCTGTATACATAACACCATGTCTCTCTCCCTCTCTCTCCTCTCTCCCTGTAGTTACAACCTGTATACATAACACCATGTCTCTCTCCCTCTCTCCCTGTAGTTACAACCTGTATACATAACACCATGTCTCTCTCCTCCTCTCCCTGTAGTTACAACCTGTATACATAACACCATGTCTCTCTCCCTCTCTCTCCCTAGTTACAACCTGTATACATAACACCATGTCTCTCTCCTCCTCTCTCCCCTGTAGTTACAACCTGTATACATAACACCATGTCTCTCTCCTCCTCTCTCCCTGTAGTTACAACCTGTATACATAACACCATGTCTCTCTCCTCTCTCCCTCTTACAACCTGTATACATAGTTACAACCTGTTACATACATAACACCATGTCTCTCTCCTCCTCTCTCTCCCTAGTTACAACCTGTATACATAACACCATGTCTCTCTCCTCTCTCTCTCCCTAGTTACAACCTGTATACATAACACCATGTCTCTCTCCTCCTCTCTCCCCTGTAGTTACAACCTGTATACATAACACCATGTCTCTCTCCTCTCTCTCTCTCCCTGTAGTTACAACCTGTATACATAACACCATGTCTCTCTCCTCCTCTCCCTGTAGTTACAACCTGTATACATAACACCATGTCTCTCTCCTCCTCTCTCCCCTGTAGTTACAACCTGTATACATAACACCATGTCTCTCTCCTCCTCTCTCCTCCCCTGTAGTTACAACCTGTATACATAACACCATGTCTCTCTCCCTCCTGTATACATACAACCTCCCTGTAGTTACAACCTGTATACATAACACCATGTCTCTCTCTCTCTCTCTCCCTGTAGTTACAACCTGTATACATAACACCATGTCTCTCTCCTCCTCTGTAGTTACAACCTGTATACATAACACCATGTCTCTCTCTCCTCTCTCCTGTAGTTACAACCTGTATACATAACACCATGTCTCTCTCCTCTCTCCCCTGTAGTTACAACCTAACACACCATGTCTCTCTCCTCCTCTCTCTCCCTGTAGTTACAACCTGTATACATAACACCATGTCTCTCTCCTCTCTCTCCCTGTAGTTACAACCTGTATACATAACACCATGTCTCTCTCCCTGTAGTTACAACCTGTATACATAACACCATGTCTCTCTCCTCCTCTCTCCTGTAGTTACAACCTGTATACATAACACCATGTCTCTCTCCTCTCTCTCCCCTGTAGTTACAACCTGTATACATAACACCATGTCTCTCTCCTCCCCTCTCTCTCCCTAGTTACAACCTGTATACATAACACCATGTCTCTCTCCTCTCTCTCCCCCTAGTTACAACCTGTATACATAACACCATGTCTCTCTCCTCCTCTCTCTCCCCTAGTTACAACCTGTATACATAACACCATGTCTCTCTCCTCCTCTCTCCCTCTATAGTTACAACCTGTATACATAACACCATGTCTCTCTCCTCCTCTCTCCTGTAGTTACAACCTGTATACATAACACCATGTCTCTCTCCTCTCTCTCCCTGTAGTTACAACCTGTATACATAACACCATGTCTCTCCTCTCTCTCCCTGTAGTTACAACCTGTATACATAACACCATGTCTCTCTCCTCTCTCTCCCTGTAGTTACAACCTGTATACATAACACCATGTCTCTCTCCCTGTAGTTACAACCTGTATACATAACACCATGTCTCTCTCTCCTCTCTCTCTCCTGTAGTTACAACCTGTATACATAACACCATGTCTCTCTCCTCCTCTCTCTCCCTAGTTACAACCTGTATACATAACACCATGTCTCTCTCCTCCTCTCTCTCCCTGTAGTTACAACCTGTATACATAACACCATGTCTCTCCTCTCTCCCTAGTTACAACCTGTATACATAACACCATGTCTCTCCTCTCTCCCTAGTTACAACCTGTATACATAACACCATGTCTCTCCTCTCTCCCTAGTTACAACCTGTATACATAACACCATGTCTCTCCTCAACCTGTATACATAACACCATGTCTCTCTCCCTAGTTACAACCTGTATACATAACACCATGTCTCTCTCTCTCCCTAGTTACAACCTGTATACATAACACCATGTGTCTCCTCCTCTCTCCTGTAGTTACAACCTGTATACATAACACCATGTCTCTCTCCTCTCTCTCTCCCTAGTTACAACCTGTATACATAACACCATGTCTCTCTCCTCCTCTCCCTGTAGTTACAACCTGTATACATAACACCATGTCTCTCTCCTCCTCTCTCTCCCTAGTTACAACCTGTATACATAACACCATGTCTCTCTCCTCCTCTCTCCCTAGTTACAACCTGTATACATAACACCATGTCTCTCTCCTCCTCTCTCTCTCCTGTAGTTACAACCTGTATACATAACACCATGTCTCTCTCCTCCTCTCTCTCCCTGTAGTTACAACCTGTATACATAACACCATGTCTCTCTCCTCCTCTCTCCCTAGTTACAACCTGTATACATAACACCATGTCTCTCTCCTCCCTCCCTGTAGTTACAACCTGTATACATAACACCATGTCTCTCTCTCTCCCTGTAGTTACAACCTGTATACATAACACCATGTCTCTCTCCTCCTCTCTCTCCCTAGTTACAACCTGTATACATAACACCATGTCTCTCTCCTCCTCTCTCTCCCTAGTTACAACCTGTATACATAACACCATGTCTCACCATGTCTCTCCCTCTCCCTAGTTACAACCTGTATACATAACACCATGTCTCTCTCCTCCTCTCTCTCCTAGTTACAACCTGTATACATAACACCATGTCTCTCTCCCTCCCTCAACCTGTATACTCTCTCCCTAGTTACAACCTGTATACATAACACCATGTCTCTCTCCTCCTCTCTCTCCCTAGTTACAACCTGTATACATAACACCATGTCTCTCTCCTCCTCTCTCTCCCTAGTTACAACCTGTATACATAACACCATGTCTCTCTCCTCCTCTCTCCCTAGTTACAACCTGTATACATAACACCATGTCTCTCTCCTCCTCTCTCTCCCTAGTTACAACCTGTATACATAACACCATGTCTCTCTCCTCCTCTCTCTCTCCCTAGTTACAACCTGTATACATAACACCATGTCTCTCTCCTCCTCTCTCTCCCTAGTTACAACCTGTATACATAACACCATGTCTCTCTCCTCCTCTCTCTCCCTAGTTACAACCTGTATACATAACACCATGTCTCTCTCCTCCTCTCTCTCCCTAGTTACAACCTGTATACATAACACCATGTCTCTCTCCTCTCTCTCTCCCTAGTTACAACCTGTATACATAACACCATGTCTCTCTCCTCCTCTCTCTCCCCCTAGTTACAACCTGTATACATAACACCATGTCTCTCTCCTCCTCTCTCTCCCTAGTTACAACCTGTATACATAACACCATGTCTCTCTCCTCCTCTCTCTCCCTAGTTACAACCTGTATACATAACACCATGTCTCTCTCCTCCTCTCTCCCTGTAGTTACAACCTGTATACATAACACCATGTCTCTCTCCTCTCTCTCCCTAGTTACAACCTGTATACATAACACCATGTCTCTCCTCTCTCCCTAGTTACAACCTGTATACATAACACCATGTCTCTCTCCTCCTCTCTCTCTCCCTAGTTACAACCTGTATACATAACACCATGTCTCTCTCCTCCTCTCTCTCCCTAGTTACAACCTGTATACATAACACCATGTCTCTCTCCTCCTCTCTCTCTGTAGTTACAACCTGTATACATAACACCATGTCTCTCTCCTCCTCTCTCTCCCTAGTTACAACCTGTATACATAACACCATGTCTCTCTCCTCTCTCTCTCCCTGTAGTTACAACCTGTATACATAACACCATGTCTCTCTCCTCCTCTCTCTCCCTAGTTACAACCTGTATACATAACACCATGTCTCTCTCCTCCTCTCTCTCCCTAGTTACAACCTGTATACATAACACCATGTCTCTCTCCTCCTCTCTCTCTCCCTAGTTACAACCTGTATACATAACACCATGTCTCTCTCCTCCTCTCTCTCCCTAGTTACAACCTGTATACATAACACCATGTCTCTCTCCTCCTCTCTCCCTAGTTACAACCTGTATACATAACACCATGTCTCTCTCCTCCTCTCTCTCCCTAGTTACAACCTGTATACATAACACCATGTCTCTCCTCCTCTCTCTCCCTAGTTACAACCTGTATACATAACACCATGTCTCTCTCCCTAGTTACAACCTGTATACATAACACCATGTCTCTCCCTCCTCTCTCTCTCTCCCTAGTTACAACCTGTATACATAACACCATGTCTCTCTCCTCCTCTCTCTCCCTAGTTACAACCTGTATACATAACACCATGTCTCTCCTCCTCTCTCTCCCTAGTTACAACCTGTATACATAACACCATGTCTCTCTCCCTAGTTACAACCTGTATACATAACACCATGTCTCTCTCCTCCTCTCTCTCTCCCTAGTTACAACCTGTATACATAACACCATGTCTCTCTCCTCCTCTCTCTCCCTAGTTACAACCTGTATACATAACACCATGTCTCTCTCCTCCTCTCTCTCCCTAGTTACAACCTGTATACATAACACCATGTCTCTCTCCCTAGTTACAACCTGTATACATAACACCATGTCTCTCTCCTCCTCTCTCTCCCTAGTTACAACCTGTATACATAACACCATGTCTCTCTCCTCCTCTCTCCCCCTAGTTACAACCTGTATACATAACACCATGTCTCTCTCCTCCTCTCTCTCCCTAGTTACAACCTGTATACATAACACCATGTCTCTCTCCTCTCTCTCTCCCTAGTTACAACCTGTATACATAACACCATGTCTCTCTCCTCTCTCTCTCTCCCTAGTTACAACCTGTATACATAACACCATGTCTCTCTCCTCTCTCTCCTAGTTACAACCTGTATACATAACACCATGTCTCTCTCCTCCTCTCTCTCCCCTAGTTACAACCTGTATACATAACACCATGTCTCTCTCCTCCTCTCTCTCCCTAGTTACAACCTGTATACATAACACCATGTCTCTCTCCTCCTCTCTCTCCTAGTTACAACCTGTATACATAACACCATGTCTCTCTCAACCTCCTGTCTCTCTCCCCTAGTTACAACCTGTATACATAACACCATGTCTCTCTCCTCTCTCCCTAGTTACAACCTGTATACATAACACCATGTCTCTCTCCTCCTCTCTCTCCCTAGTTACAACCTGTATACATAACACCATGTCTCTCTCCTCCTCTCTCTCCCTAGTTACAACCTGTATACATAACACCATGTCTCTCTCCTCCTCTCTCTCTCCCTAGTTACAACCTGTATACATAACACCATGTCTCTCCTCCTCTCCCCCTAGTTACAACCTGTATACATAACACCATGTCTCTCTCCTCCTCTCTCTCCCCTAGTTACAACCTGTATACATAACACCATGTCTCTCTCCTCCTCTCTCTCTCTCCCTAGTTACAACCTGTATACATAACACCATGTCTCTCTCCTCCTCTCTCTCCCTAGTTACAACCTGTATACATAACACCATGTCTCTCTCCTCCTCTCTCTCCCTAGTTACAACCTGTATACATAACACCATGTCTCTCCTCCTCTCTCTCCCTAGTTACAACCTGTATACATAACACCATGTCTCTCTCCCTCTCCCTAGTTACAACCTGTATACAACCTGTAGTTACATAACACCCATGTCTCTCTCCTCCTCTCTCTCCTAGTTACAACCTGTATACATAACACCATGTCTCTCTCCTCCCTCTCCCTAGTTACAACCTGTATACATAACACCATGTCTCTCTCCCTCTCCCTAGTTACAACCTGTATACATAACACCATGTCTCTCCTCCTCTCTCTCCCTAGTTACAACCTGTATACATAACACCATGTCTCTCCTCCTCTCTCTCCCTAGTTACAACCTGTATACATAACACCATGTCTCTCTCCTCCTCTCTCTCTCCCTAGTTACAACCTGTATACATAACACCATGTCTCTCTCCTCCTCTCTCTCCCTAGTTACAACCTGTATACATAACACCATGTCTCTCTCCTCTCTCTCCCTGTAGTTACAACCTGTATACATAACACCATGTCTCTCTCTCCCTAGTTACTCTCTCTCCCTAGTTACAACCTGTATACATAACACCATGTCTCTCCTCCTCTCTCTCCCTAGTTACAACCTGTATACATAACACCATGTCTCTCTCCTCTCTCTCTGTAGTTACAACCTGTATACATAACACCATGTCTCTCTCCTCTCTCTCAACCTCCACCATAGTTACAACCTGTATACATAACACCATGTCTCTCTCCTCCTCTCTCTGTAGTTACAACCTGTATACATAACACCATGTCTCTCTCCTCCTCTCTCTCCCTAGTTACAACCTGTATACATAACACCATGTCTCTCCTCCTCTCTCTCCCTAGTTACAACCTGTATACATAACACCATGTCTCTCCTCCTCTCTCTCCCCTAGTTACAACCTGTATACATAACACCATGTCTCTCTCTCCTCTCTCCTAGTTACAACCTGTATACATAACACCATGTCTCTCCTCCTCTCTCCCTAGTTACAACCTGTATACATAACACCATGTCTCTCTCTCCTCTCTCTCTCCCTAGTTACAACCTGTATACATAACACCATGTCTCTCTCCTCCTCTCTCTCTCTCTGTAGTTACAACCTGTATACATAACACCATGTCTCTCTCCTCCTCTCTCCCCTAGTTACAACCTGTATACATAACACCATGTCTCTCTCCTCCTCTCTCCCTAGTTACAACCTGTATACATAACACCATGTCTCTCTCTCCTCTCTCCCTAGTTACAACCTGTATACATAACACCATGTCTCTCTCTCTCTCTCTCTCTCCCCTAGTTACAACCTGTATACATAACACCATGTCTCTCTCCTCCTCTCTCTCCCTAGTTACAACCTGTATACATAACACCATGTCTCTCCTCCTCTCTCTCCCTAGTTACAACCTGTATACATAACACCATGTCTCTCCTCCTCTCTCCCTAGTTACAACCTGTATACATAACACCATGTCTCTCTCCTCTCTCTCTCCCTAGTTACAACCTGTATACATAACACCATGTCTCTCTCAACCTCTCTCTCTCCTAGTTACAACCTGTATACATAACACCATGTCTCTCTCCTCTCTCTCTCTCTGTAGTTACAACCTGTATACATAACACCATGTCTCTCTCCTCCTCTCTCCCTAGTTACAACCTGTATACATAACACCATGTCTCTCTCCTCTCTCTCCCTAGTTACAACCTGTATACATAACACCATGTCTCTCTCCTCCTCTCCCCTAGTTACAACCTGTATACATAACACCATGTCTCTCTCCCTAGTTACAACCTGTATACATAACACCATGTCTCTCTCCTCCTCTCCCTAGTTACAACCTGTATACATAACACCATGTCTCTCTCCCTAGTTACAACCTGTATACATAACACCATGTCTCTCTGCCTAGTTACAACCTGTATACATAACACCATGTCTCTCTCCTCCTCTCTCTCCCTAGTTACAACCTGTATACATAACACCATGTCTCTCTCCTCCTCTCTCTCCCTAGTTACAACCTGTATACATAACACCATGTCTCTCTCTCCTCTCTCTCCCCTAGTTACAACCTGTATACATAACACCATGTCTCTCTCCTCCTCTCTCTCCCTAGTTACAACCTGTATACATAACACCATGTCTCTCTCCTCTCTCTCTCCCCTAGTTACAACCTGTATACATAACACCATGTCTCTCTCCTCTCTCTCTCTCCCTAGTTACAACCTGTATACATAACACCATGTCTCTCTCCTCCTCTCTCTCTCCCTAGTTACAACCTGTATACATAACACCATGTCTCTCTCCTCTCTCTCTCCTAGTTACAACCTGTATACATAACACCATGTCTCTCTCCTCCTCTCTCCCCTAGTTACAACCTGTATACATAACACCATGTCTCTCTCTCTCTCTCTCTCCCTAGTTACAACCTGTATACATAACACCATGTCTCTCTCCTCTCTCTCTCTCTGTAGTTACAACCTGTATACATAACACCATGTCTCTCTCTCCTCTCTCTCCCTAGTTACAACCTGTATACATAACACCATGTCTCTCTCCTCCTCTCTCTCCCTGTAGTTACAACCTGTATACATAACACCATGTCTCTCTCCTCTCTCTCTCTCTGTAGTTACAACCTGTATACATAACACCATGTCTCTCCTCTCTCTCTCTCCTAGTTACAACCTGTATACATAACACCATGTCTCTCCTCCTCTCTCTCCCTAGTTACAACCTGTATACATAACACCATGTCTCTCCTCTCTCCCTAGTTACAACCTGTATACATAACACCATGTCTCTCTCCTCCTCTCTCTCTCTCTGTAGTTACAACCTGTATACATAACACCATGTCTCTCTCCTCTCTCTCCCTAGTTACAACCTGTATACATAACACCATGTCTCTCTCCTCCTCTCTCTCTCTCCCTAGTTACAACCTGTATACATAACACCATGTCTCTCTCCTCCTCTCTCTCTCTCCCTAGTTACAACCTGTATACATAACACCATGTCTCTCTCTCCTCTCTCTCTCTGTAGTTACAACCTGTATACATAACACCATGTCTCTCTCCTCCTCTCTCTCTGTAGTTACAACCTGTATACATAACACCATGTCTCTCTCCTCCTCTCTCTCTCTCCCTAGTTACAACCTGTATACATAACACCATGTCTCTCTCCTCTCTCTCCTGTAGTTACAACCTGTATACATAACACCATGTCTCTCTCCTCCTCTCTCTCCCTCCCTAGTTACAACCTGTATACATAACACCATGTCTCTCTCCTCTCTCTCTCCTGTAGTTACAACCTGTATACATAACACCATGTCTCTCTCCTCCTCTCTCTCTAGTTACTCCTAGTTACAACCTGTATACATAACACCATGTCTCTCTCTCCTCTCTCTCCTGTAGTTACAACCTGTATACATAACACCATGTCTCTCTCTCTCTCTCTCTCCTGTAGTTACAACCTGTATACATAACACCATGTCTCTCTCTCTCTCTCTCTCCCTAGTTACAACCTGTATACATAACACCATGTCTCTCTCCTCCTCTCTCTCCCTAGTTACAACCTGTATACATAACACCATGTCTCTCTCCCTCAACCTGTATACATAACACCATGTCTCCCTAGTTACAACCTGTATACATAACACCATGTCTCTCTCCTCCTCTCTCTCCCTGTAGTTACAACCTGTATACATAACACCATGTCTCTCTCCTCTCTCTCCCTGTAGTTACAACCTGTATACATAACACCATGTCTCTCTCTCCTCTCTCTCTCTGTAGTTACAACCTGTATACATAACACCATGTCTCTCTCCTCCTCTCTCTCTCCTAGTTACAACCTGTATACATAACACCATGTCTCTCTCTCCTCCTCTCTCCCTGTAGTTACAACCTGTATACATAACACCATGTCTCTCTCTCCCTGTAGTTACAACCTGTATACATAACACCATGTCTCTCTCCTCCTCTCCCTGTAGTTACAACCTGTATACATAACACCATGTCTCTCTCCTCCTCTCTCTCCCTAGTTACAACCTGTATACATAACACCATGTCTCTCTCCTCCTCTCTCTCCCTAGTTACAACCTGTATACATAACACCATGTCTCTCTCCTCTCTCTCTCCCTAGTTACAACCTGTATACATAACACCATGTCTCTCCCTGTAGTTACAACCTGTATACATAACACCATGTCTCTCTCCTCCTCTCTCCCTAGTTACAACCTGTGTACATATGATAAGATGGTGGCTCCTAATGTGTCTCTGAGTGATCAGCCGGAGGTCAGCTCTGAGGTTCTGGGGGTGCTGCTCAAACACCACTACAGTAGGAGACTGGCCCACGGCCACCAAGACACTGCTATGGGTCAGTACCACACACACACATGTAAGTTATGTTCTTCTATCCTCGTGGGGACCTATTATCCTTTTCATTCAAAATCATGTTTTCCGTAACCCTAAACCGAACAACTAACCCCTTACCCTAATTATAAACGTATCCCTACACCGAAACCTAACCCCTAAGCTTAAAATAGCTTTTGTCCTCATGGGGATTCTGGAAATGTCCCCCACTAGGGAGAATTGTCCTTGTTTTACTATCCTTATGGAGACTTTTGGTTTTAAGTCCCCACAAAGACAGAAGAGCTTGCGTGTGCATGCTGCTGCTGTTTCCCAGTCTGACCTTGAAGTGTTGAGTAAGGTGTGTGTGTGTGTGTGTGTGTGTGTGTGTGTGTGTGTGTGTGTGTGTGTGTGTGTGTGTGTGTGTGTGTGTAGCCGTGGCCTAAAACATTATTATTATTATTATTATTTATTTTTTTGCCCGGCCACTGTGGCAGGTAGATAAAAACATATAAATATTTTTTTAATATACATTTTTTACCGGAACACTTATTTTTGTTTTAAATACACCAGAAAACACAACAAAATGGATAAGCATGCTTTTTTTTTTAAAGAAATGTATTTCTATTAATCTTTAGTGTGGTATATTGGTCAATGTAATTTTATATATTTTTTTCCCCAAAAATATCACAGATGAGACAAAGTTCAGCTGCCCCTTTTAAGGTTACCTTGGTAACAGGGCCATTTGAGTCATCTCCTGTGAGAATCTGACTCACTGAGAGATGTTTCTTCTCTTCGCTAGTAGTGGAAGAAAAAAAACCGCAAGCATTTGAAAAGCAACTGAATTTGTGAACTAAACAATGTAAATATCAACGAAACATGCATAGTCTCACTTTAGTAGTTAACCCAACGTTTATGCCTGTGCGCATTGCTAATAAATGACACCTTTAAGCAGTGTACACAGACGCCCAGCCAGGCAGTGTTGCTTGGATAGCTATAATGTTAGGATTCCTATTTCGTTATGTATTACCAGATATGAAACAAAATGGCAGAAATACTTGTGAAAACAACCTCTGTAGCATTTATTTAGCTATTAATCACTATTCGCACATGTGCCAATACTTGTTAAGTTTAAGGGCCTGTGTGTGTGTGTGTGTGTGTGTGTGTGTGTGTGTGTTCTCTCCATCCATGTGGTTGGTTGTGTATTTGTGAGTGCATACAGTATACACAGAGTGGACAAAGCATTGTACACTGTCTTATCTTAGTTACCCATGCATGGGTGTGGGTTGACTGCTGTGTGTGGGGGGGTTGACTATACTGCTTCTCCTGCAGCCTCTCCTTCCTCCCCCTCTCAACCTCTCCTTCCTCCCCCTCTCGCTCCTCAGATCTCCATGCCTCTCCCCCTGCTCCTCCCGTTGTCAATGACGCCAAGTCTCAGCAGCGCGTTGTTTCTACTGCTGACCGGGACCGCCAGCAGCCAGTTTCCATGGAGACCATCCCCAGCAACAAGAGTTCTTCTGCTGTAGCGATGACCACGTCGGTAGCGGCGCTGGGGAGTAAAGATGTCCTGTCTTCTGTCTGTGAGGACGACAAGGAAAGGATCGTAGTGGAGATCGTTCAGATGTACAGCAGACAGCAGGAGAAGCTGCATTCCACCCTGCACAACCAGCTGCAGCTAGAGATGGTGAGACACTACAGACAACTAGAGATGGTCAACTCCAGCCAGAAAAAATGGCACCAGCCACAGTCAATAGTGTAGATCGGTGTTGACCCCCCCCAACCCCCCCGGACTGCTCTAATTTGTTCCTGTCCAGCAGAAACACTCCATGTCAGCTGGTTGTCTACACATTTTGAATCGCCTCCATTTAATTGAATTCAACATTTTACATTCGTAATAATTTCTGTTTTTTTATAGTGTACCGTTTTGCTGAACTTTGATACCCCTTATGGTTTATGTTAGTTGTTCAGTAACTGGAGCAATTCAATCAGGAAATGTAACCTGTCATCCTGTGTGTCTCTGTGTGTAGGAGTTGGAGGCGCTGCGTGGAGGCGAGGCTGTCAGGCTGCAGCAGCTGGCAGCAGAGCAGTGTGAGCTGCAGAGTGAGCTGGAGGCGGTGCACACTGAGCATGCCCACAGGCTGGGGCAGGTGAGGGAGGAGCAGAGGGAGTTGGAGCACAGACTGGAACAGCTGAGACAGCAGAGCTGTGTGTGTGACAACACACACCAGGAGGAACGCTATGCTAACCAGGTAGGAACGCTATGCTAACCAGGTAGGAACGCTATGCTAACCAGGTAGGAACGCTATGCTAACCAGGTAGGAACGCTATGCTAACCAGGTAGGAACGCTATGCTAACCAGGTAGGATCGCTATGCTAACCAGGGTTAGGATCGCTATGCTAACCAGGGTTAGGATCAGATGTCAAAAAGTGCTGTACAGAAACAGTCTAAAAGCCCAAACAGCAAGCAATGCAGGTGTAGAAGCACGGTGGCTAGGTTACTTCCTAGGTTCAGTTCTTTCTAGGGAGTTTTTCCTAGAGAGGAACCAGGATCTGAGGAGTGGTCAGTCTTCTTCTGGCTGTGCCTGGTGGAGACTATAACAGAACATGGCCAAGATGTTCATTGATGACCAGCAGGGTCTGATGATGATGATCACAGTGGTTGTAGAGGGTGCAACAGGTCAGCACCTCCAGGAGTAAATGTCAGTTGGCTTTTCATAGCCGATCATTCAGTGTCTCTACAAAGTTGAATTCACCAGATCTGGGACAAGGTAGCACGTTTGGTGAACAGGTCCATTGCTGCAGGCAGAACAGTTGAAACTGGAGCAGCAGCACGACCAGGTGGACAGCAAGGAGTCATCAGGCCAGGTGGTCCTGAGGCATGGTCCTAGGGCTCAGGTTGAAAGAGGGGGAGAGATGCGACCTGACAGAGCTTGAGAGGATCTGCAAAAAAGACACAGACCACTGCGCCACTCGGGAGAACTCTTAAGGCACTGCATCACTACAGACCCGTGTTCGATCCCAGGCCGTGTCACAAGTACATTAGTGTCTAGTTTGAGAAAAAGACACCTCACAAGTCCTCAACTGGCAGCTTCATTAAATAGTACCCGCAAAACACCAGTCTCAACATCAACCGTGAAGAGGCGACTTCGGGATGCTGGCCTTCTAGGCAGAGTTGCAAAGAAAAAGCCATATCTCTGTCCATTGTCCGTTTTTTTGCCCATCTTAATCTTTTATTTTTATTGGCCAGTCTGAGATATGGCTTTTTCTTAAACCTAGCCACAAACCCCTAACCCTAATTGTAGCCTACGCTTGTAAACCTACGCTTAAAATAGCCTTTGTCCTCATGGGGACTCAAATGTCCCCACGAGGGAGAATTTGTTGTTTTACTATCCTTGTGGGTATTTTAGGTCCCCACAAGGATCAAGTAGGGACACAGTCAGACACGCACAAACACACACACACACCTCCTGCTGTCTCCTTCATCCTCTTGGTGTCGGGCTTAGGCTGGCTGTGTGTGTGTGTACTGTTCAGACTAACCTGACTTCATCTCTTTCTCTCCCCTCCCTCCCCTCTTCTAGCTTGCAGAGCTGCGTGGGAGGTTGGATGGTGCGGAGGCTGACCGGGATAAGCTCCAGGAAGAGTTGAGGAGTGAGCGGGATGCCCGGGAGAAGCTGGAGAGAATCATCTCTCAGCTCCAACAGCAGATGGGCCAGACGGCCTCCACCTCGGCCTCCTTCGTCACTACAGGGAGCCCCTCTCCGCCCCCCACCCCCTCCTCTCACACCCCCCACACAGAGGGACACACCGCTGGCCCTGCCGAGCAGCAGAATGGCCATGCGCATAAGTAGAGGAACTTAAGAAATGCCCCTTCTGTCTCTCTCTCTCACCTCCGTTCTTTTGCTGCGACTCCCTCCCTTCATCCCTCACCCCCCTGCTGGGAGAGACGGCAGCCCTTCAGACACAGACAACCCCCTCCCTCACCATGTCTACCCCCTTCTCCCCCAGGCTGCTTCTCTTATGTTGATTATGGCAGCCCCCCCGCACCTCTCTGATTCAGAGGGGTTGGGTTAAATGCGGACACATTTCAGTTGAATGAATTCAGTTTTACAACTGACTAGGTATCTCTCTCCCTCCTCCTCTTTTAGTTTTTTTTGGATAAGGATTCCTGTTTGTTTATTAATTTAACACCATATTAAACTAATGTTTTGGTTTACCCCCGCCCCCTGTCCGTAAACAGTATTTCAACTTTTTGGGGATATATATGTTTGTTTTTTAATTTATAGTTTTACTGAATGAACAAATGACTGCTTGGCAGACCGATAGGAGTAGGATGTTTTTAAGGACACTCTCCTCGCATCCTCTCCTCCTTCCCTCGCATCCTCTCCTCCTTCCCTCCCTCCTTTAGATTGTGGATTTGATGTGTTGTAGCCCACATGCAGTGTGGGAGGTCAGACAGACAGTTCTATCCTGGCCCTGCCCCTTGCCTCTGTTCTGAACTGCAGTTACACTGGCGTTGTCACTCTTTCTACTACTACCTGGCACGCCAACTGGAGCTGCTGGAGCTAAGATGGCGCCCGCTTGGGTGTTCCCCATCTCATACAGGCAGTCCAGTCCTCTGGCCCAGCTACTAGCCACACAGGACATTTTATGGATACACATTTTCGTTTCACCTTTGTTTAAAAAAATAAATAAAAATCCTTATACACATTACTTTCAAATAAGCGAAAAGTGGTGTTGAGTTTGAGTGTTTGATTTCCCTGTTAGCAACAGTTAGGGTCTTGCCACCCTCTCTCCTCTGAGACCCTCTCTGTCCCAAATAGTAGACTATTCCCCGTATAGTGCACTACTTTTGATGTAGTGCACTCAGAATGCCCTATTCCCTATATAGTAGTGCACAATATAGGGAGTAGGTTGTTATTTGGGATGCACACTCTGAGAGCTGCAGGGGCTAGCTGTCTGCCTGGGGGAATATGGGTCACAGGTGAACGGAATTAGTCCAGCCTGACATCTGATCTGCCTGCCTGGGATCCAGGGCCCTTCCTCTTTCCCCTCCACTTTATTCCACCTCACTGAACAAACAGAGCCTTGCCTGGCCCAGGCAGGGAGGTACAGTCAGGCGAAGAGAGGAAGGGGAGAGACCATCAGGCAGAGAGAGCGGGAGTGCAGGGGGCAGACACCCTCTCAGGCTTGGTGGGCCGGGAGAGGGGAGCCCCTTTTGTCTCATCAGAATGTGGGCAGCTGCCATACCTCCCACACACACACCAAAGCAATGCACATCAAGCCGGGGGTAGTGTGATTTTTTTGTGTAGAAGTCCAGGCGAACAGCACACCCAGCACCCAATCAGCTAGCTCACACAGAACGGATTTAGCCGTCACAGGCGGACCCTAAGAGAGCAGGGAAGTCTTTTTATAGCCCCCCCCCAGACCCTTAGAGCCAGGTTGCATGTAAATAGTTATTTAAAAGAGGGCCTTGGTTTAAACTCTAAGCATATTTTTTATGCATCTGCTATACATGCAAATTGGTAGACATTCCACTGTGCTCGGACTTTTCAATGCAGATCTCTAAAGAAAGAGTTCCCTTTAGAACCGAGTTTACACCATGCCCTGACACAGTACTTATAATATAGTAGGACTTATTTTGTTATTAAGCAGCAACGTTTAAACAAAGCTTCAAAACCCATTATTTTCATGAGGACAAAAACCACCCCACAAAACTACAACGAAACAACGCC
The DNA here is from genome assembly GCF_021184085.1 of Oncorhynchus gorbuscha. NCBI lineage: Eukaryota > Metazoa > Chordata > Actinopteri > Salmoniformes > Salmonidae > Oncorhynchus > Oncorhynchus gorbuscha. The sequence continues at coordinate 42,298,780 of NC_060194.1, read as the reverse complement.
CTGGGTGTCCGATGTGAAATTCAGTTACATGCAAAACAAATCCAATCCATTCTGCTCTACCGACCGTTGTTCCATAAACTTTTGGAAATTATTTTGAGGGGGAAAGAAATATATTTAATGTATGAACTAAAGATTTATATTCACTTTGTACATACATTAGTAATTTAATATATTAACTATGCCATGGGATAATATTCTAAAGGTTATTATAAAATTGACTGGACCAGGCAAGGCCGACGCTGTAAAAACATCCGTTATGTTTCTGTTGCCTGAGTCTTTGAAAAAATCAGATTTGACTTCTCGTTTACTCTGCTAAAGGAACACTCCGCAATATAACGTCATCGTACGCAGCAGACAGACTTCTTCTTTACGGTTATCAACAATAGCAGAATTCAAGAGTGATCGGCTGTTAATTAACATTTTTTTTTTTTTTTTTTACGGCATGCCTACATTGGGACTAACGGATAGTGACTGTCTTGGGCAGATTAGAATTTATTGTTGTCGCTCCGCTGTGTACACTGATATTGTGGAGCGCACTTTTTTTTAAAGGGTGTAAATTTCTGTTGAAGTGCATGGTGTTCGGATACGACCGCAGGGCTGAATGGGAAAGGAAGTACGTCGTTACAGTACTTCCCAGACCTGATTACATTGATTTGTTTATTTCCTGGATGATGATTTCACCCTGATAGACTTGACGTGTAATCATAATGTATACGCTTTCTCTCTTAATCCATTTTTCGTACACTAAACCACACCACCAGACAAATTTGAATATGCACCGAACATGTTTATATATTTTTTAAACTAAATTTGAAAACATAACAAAAAAAGGTTTGCATGTAACTAAGTAAATGGATCCCCTTAATATGGTTTGTTAGTTTAATGATATCTGACTTTAGTATGTTTATGGTATAAAAACGAATTGTTTGTGTCCTAAGTGACACTATTCTATAGTGTCCATAGGGCTCTGGTAAAAGAACATTTAAAAAATGGTGCACTATATACGGAATAGCGTGTCATTTGTGACAGACAGGTGGGGAGGGAGAAACCTAACACACAACTTGTTGACCAACTACCTAATCAAACTATACAAATGTAGCCTCTAAATGCTGCAAAGTGGAGCGAGAGAGAAGTGCGTTTGGTTCTGAGCGCATGTGTATTTGCCAGTGACCGAAGCACAGTAGCGATGAAGAAGGGGAGAGATTTATTATCATGTAGCGCTGGGGTTTGTGTCCTAATAATTTGTCAACAACACTTTATCGTCTTGGGGGTATAGGGTCCTTGGGACTGCATTGGTGTTTTACATCACAAGATGATCAGTATTAGGTTTTGTTATTATCGCCATAGTTACCTCCTAGAACAGTCTGCAACAATCGTTTTGGGGTATCAAATGTATTTCTATGTTTTCTGTTGGTGTAAATGTAAATGTATACAGAAGAGGGCGCTCTATATTTACTTTAGTTTAATGCCATGCTAATGATGTGATGGATACAATCGATTAAAATAAATCAAGACATACTATGCTGTAACACGGTGTGCTGTGCCCTCTTGCATTTGCAATGTTATGAGAACTAGAAGACTATGGGCCCTGGTCAAAGGTAGTGCACTATAAAGGGAATAGGTTGCCATTTGGGACTTAACCACAGTCATGTGCTTTGTACAGTTTATTTTATTTGTATTTATTTTTTTATAGCTGTGTATTTTGTCCAACTCGACTTACTACTAGACCCTTGGCCTTGCTTTTTTATTTTATTTTTTATTTTTTACATCCATCCCAAATGGATTGTTCCCAGATTTAAATGGATAGCGCAGCGATTTTGCTTTAAAAAAAAAAAGTGAAATCACTGAACGATCCCTTTAATGAAGGTGACGTAGGGTAGAAGAGGTAGTAGTCTAAACGATATCTACAAGTTGGATTTGGGATCCGCTGAAGAAGTGTTGGATCAATTGTTTCCATTAATGCTTTGTAGTTGGATATTTATTTAGGAACACCGTTCTTATTTAGCAGAGTGGGAGCTAGCTAGGATGTTAATCCAACACAAAAAAAATGGTTATGTGTGTTTTGGTTTTCTCTGAGGTATAAACACTACGTGTACGCCATATTTTCAGTTTAAATTTAGTAGGCTACACCTGACAAATCGGTAGTTTAAAAATAAGAAAATATTTTTATGGCTGTTTCAAAACCAACTTTTCTTTTTCTTAAAATGCTATATTCTGAAAGATGTATGGCAGTGAGTGTCTGTATGACTTTTGCAAACCATGTTGCCAACAACAATGCAGTGTGATTGAGACGTTTGTTCTTTGCATGAAACGAGACACGGTTCTCCTACCTCATGTTGTGATATAAAATGTTTTTTAAGCAGAGGACACTGCATCTTTAACCGTTGGTCGTAATTGATATTTACTAGTATATGATGACATACGTGTACATGCTTTTAGCTAATACCTCAGTTGTATTTCTAGTGTTCTGTTTTCTCTCCCTCCCCCTGATCTCAGCCCTTGTAAACATATCCTGTATAGCCAATGATATAAATATACCCTGTATAGACAATGATATAAATATACCCTGTATAGACAATGAACTTGGATCAAATTCTAGTAAAGTTCTTGTGGTCAAAACTGGTGTTGTAAATCTTATGTTATTCTGGACGTGAAACCGGGGTGTCGTAGACTATCACTGATCGATAATATTATCTTTATTATCCCTGATAGGCAATTAGCTGTACATCAGTCAGTCAAAGTATATACCAACACTATAAATAAAGTTTTTAAAAAACAACTACTTATACAGCAGGGATTATACTGAACAAAAAAATAACAATTTCAAATATTTTACTTCACAATGGCTGTGCGAAGATGCTTGATATTGCCGTACATGTTGCTCCAGAGCATCCCACACATGCTCAAAGGGTGAAATGTCTGAGTATGCAGGCCATGGAAGAACTGGGACATTTTCAGCTTCCAGGAATTGTGTACAGATCCTTGTGACACTGGGCCGTGCATTATCGTGCTAAAACATGAGGTGATGGCGGCGGATAAATGGCACGACGATGGGCCTCAGGATCTCATCACGGTATCTCTGTGCATTCAAATTGCCATTGATAAAATGCTATTGTGTTTGTTGTCTAACTTATGCCTGCCTATACCATGACCACACAGCCACCATGGGGCACTCTGTTCACAACATTGACATCGGCAAACCACTCACCCACACAAAACCATACACATGGTCTGCGATTGTGAGGCCAGTTGGACGTCCTGCCAAATTCTCTTAAAATGACGGAGGTGGCTTATGGTAGAGAAATGACCATTCAATTCTCTGGCAACAGCTCTGGTGGACATTCCTGCAATCAGCATGCCAATTGTACGCTCCCTCAACTTGAGACATCTGTGGCATTGTGTTGTGACACAACTGCACATTTTAGTGGCCTTTTGTCCCCTGCACAAGGTGCACCTGTGTAATGGCCTTGCTGTTTAATCAGCTTCTTGATATGCCACACCTGTTAGGTGGATGGATTATCTTGGCAACGGGGAAACGTTCAAACACAGGGAGGTAAACAAATGTGTGAAAAATTAGAGCGAAATAAAGCTTTTAGTGCATATTGAACATTTCTGGCTTTTTTTTTTTTTAGGGTGTAGGGTGAAGTTGCCCGTAGTTGCTGATCTTGGGCCAGGTTTGCATTTTTCCCACCACTGATTAAGGTTAGGATCGGAGGAGGAGAAGCTGATCCTAGATCTGTACATAAGGGAAATTTCACCCCGGGTCATGGCGGTCTCCGATGGACCAGGACCCAGTGTGGTCCAGTAGTGTTCAGAACCACCACGGGCTAGAGGAGGAGGCGTAGGTGTAGCAGGCGATCTGAACCAGCAGGCAGATGTGGTGCCTGCTGAGCTGGAGGCCCAGGAGAGCGGTGTCTCCCTGAGAGAGGGAGAGTGAATGCTACAGAGTACTGATGTGTGATCAGAAATTTAGAATAACACCAATTCCAGCAATCCAAAGGGATTGTTTCCTTTGATGGAGCGAGTATTTATTTTACTTTAAAAAAAATGTTTTAACTAGTCAGTAATGTTAGTTATTAAGCTTTCTACTTCTTAATAAACACAAATGCAATCAATCAGCTGAAGGTGGAGGACAGGCAGGGACAGACTCATAAGGGTGTCCACCAGGGTCAGAGAGAGGGAAAACAGCCCCAGGAAACTGGTTCAGATGGGCTCGGTGGAGAAGGAGCAGGGCCCAGCCTAGCTCCAAATTTCAATAACTTAACCTCAAAACTATACATTTTAGAAATGAATATACAAATATCGAAAGCATTTAATGGGAACTACTAGGTGTGCAAAATGCAACTCTCATTTTACAATAAGTAATTTATTAACGGTCCTTAACTAGCCCCGGAGCCAGGCCATCCAAAGGCAAACCAACTTTGCCACAGTTACACACCAGCCCAACTGACGCTATTTGGCAAAAACATTCGGCCTACTCGACCACCTGCAAACACACATGAGACAGCCACGTCAAATCACACTGGGAAACCAACTCGCGTTTGAATTTCTTAACAAAACAAATCTAAAATGGAGGCCAACTCACAATGTTTAGCCGTCCTTTAATTTGGCCAGGTACTGCATACACCCCGATATGAAATCAATACTAGGTTTGAGAAACAACTGAAACAACATTATGGGTTGTGTCTTTGAAATCAGTTACTTCGACCAACATCATCAGATACAGCTCCAGCAGGATGTGGTTAATCATAGTTAAAACGGAAGACAAAGTCATTAAAAAATTCTCAGTTCATTCACACCCTTGGATCCAATGAGAACCCTTTTGATACAGAATATATAGGGAATAGCCTACTTCTAAGGGGATCTCTTAGAAGTCTCATCTCTAGAAGTGTCTTCTATATTTCTCAAGCAATGCAGAGATTCAGATTCTTCTCAGTAACTAGGTTTCTATCCAATTGGCAATATATTCTAAAATCTGCATAAAATCAACATGCGCATTTTCCCACCAGATATGCGTTTCCCTCAAATGGAATTGTTGTAGATAAAAGGCTGTGCGTGATGTGAGGCACATTAAAAATAACTTTTGCGGTTAAATTCCCATTTGTGGAATAGGCTAGGCCACCGACATGAGATTATTATGGATAAGATGAATAATGTTTATTTGTCAAATGGCTGCCAAGCATTGATTATCATGTCACCAGAATTGGAACACAGGAGTGATGTTTGCTGATAATGGGCCTCTGTAGGCCTATGAAGATATTCCATAAAAAATCGGACGTTTCCAGCTACAATAGTCATTTACAACATTAACAATGCCTACACTGTATTTCTGATCATTTTGATGTTATTTTAATGAAAAAAATGTGATTTTCTTTCAAAAACCATGACATTTATAAGTGACCCCAAACTTTTGAATGCCTTTCAACACCATAGTTCCCTCAAAGCTCATCACTAAGCTAAGGACCCTGGGACTAAACACCTCTGCAACTGGATCCTGGACTTCCTGACAGGCCGCCCCCAGGTGGTGAGGGTAGGTAACAACACATCCACCACGCTGATCCTCCACACGGGGGCCCCTCGGGGGTGCGTGCTCAGACCCCTCCTGTACTCCTTGTTCACTCCAACACCATCATCAAGTTTGCAGATGACACAACAGTGGTAGGCCTGATCACCAACAACGATGAGACAGCCTATAGGGAGGAGGTCAGAGACCTGACCGTGTGGTGCCAGGACAACAACCTCTCCCTCAATGTGATCAAGACAAAGATGATTGTGGACTACAGGAAAAGGAGGACCGAGCACACCCCCATTCTCATCGACAGGGCTGTAGTGGAGCAGGTTGAGAGCTTCAAGTTCCTTGGCGTTCACATCCCCAACAAACTAACATGGTCCAAGCACACCAAGACAGTTGTGAAGAGGGTACGACAAAACCTATTCCTGCATAGGAGCCTGAAATGATTTGGCATGGGTCCTCAGATCCTCAAAATGTTTTGCAGCTGCACCATCAAGAGCATCCTGAAAGGTTGCATCACTGCCTGGTATGGCAACTGCTCGGCCTCCGATCGCAAGGAACTACAGAGGGTAGTGCGAACGGCCCAGTTCATCACTGGGGCTAAGCTTCCTGCCATCCAGGACCTCTACACCAGGCGGTGTCAGAGGAAGGCCCTAAAAATTGTCAAAGACTCCAGCCACCCTAGGCATAGACTGTTCTCTCTGCTACCGCACGGCAAGGGGTACCAGAGTGCCAAATCTAGGGCCCTGATGCTCCTAAATAGCATCTACCCCCAAGCCATAAGACTCCTGAACAGCTAATCAAATGGCTAGTCATTATAACTCTACCTACATGTACATATGACATATTTCCTCAATTACTTCGACACCGGTGACCCCGCACATTGACATTGACTCTGTACCGGTACCCCCTGTATATAGCCTCCACATTGACTCTGTACCCCTGTACCCCATTGACTCTGTACCGTGTATACCCCTATAGCCTCCACATTGACTCTGTATCCTCCACATTGACTCTGTACCGGTACTCCCTGTATATAGCCTCCACATTGACTCTGTACCGGTACCCCCTGTATATAGCCTCCACATTGACTCTGTACCGGTACCCCACATGACTATATATCCTCCACATTGACTCTGTACCGGTACCCCTGTATATATCCTCCACATTGACTCTGTACCGGTACCCCCTGTATATAGCCTCCACATTGACTCTGTACCAGTACCCCATGTATATAGCCTCCACATTGACTCTGTACCAGTACCCCTGTATATAGCCTCCACATTGACTCTGTACCAGTACCCCCTGTATATAGTCTCCACATTGACTCTGTACCGGTACCCCTGTATATAGTCTCCACATTGACTCTGTACCAGTACCCCCACATGTATATAGTCTCCACATTGACTCTGTACCGGTACCCCTGTATATAGTCTCCACATTGACTCTGTACCGGTACCCCTGTATATAGTCTCCACATTGACTCTGTACCGGTACCCCCTGTATATAGCCTCCACATTGACTCTGTACCAGTACCCCTGTATATAGCCTCCACATTGACTCTGTACCGGTACCCCTGTATATAGCCTCCACATTGACTCTGTACCGGTACCCCCCTGTATATAGTCTCCACATTGACTCTGTACCGTACCCCCTGTATATAGCCTCCACATTGACTCTGTACCAGTACCCCTGTATATAGTCTCCACATTGACTCTGTACCGACTCTGTACCCCCTGTATATAGCCTCCACATTGACTCTGTACCAGTACCCCTGTATATAGCCTCCACATTGACTCTGTACCAGTACCCCTGTATATAGTCTCCACATTGACTCTGTACCGGTACCCCTGTATATAGCCTCCACATTAACTCTGTACCGGTACCCCCTGTATATAGCCTCCACATTGACTCTGTACCGGTACCCCCACATGTATATAGCCTCCACATTGACTCTGTACCAGTACCCCTGTATATAGTCTCCACATTGACTCTGTACCAGTACCCCCTGTATATAGTCTCCACATTGACTCTGTACCGGTACCCCCTGTATATAGCCTCCACATTGACTCTGTACCGGTACCTCCTGTACCAGGTATAGCCTCCACATTGACTCTGTACCGGTACCCCCTGTATATAGCCTCCACATTGACTCTGTACCGGTACCCCCTGTATATAGCCTCCACATTGACTCTGTACCGGTACCCCCTGTATATAGTCTCCACATTGACTCTGTACCAGTACCCCCCTGTATATAGTCTCCACATTGACTCTGTACCGGTACCCCCTGTATATAGCCTCCACATTGACTCTGTACCGGTACCCCTGTATATAGTCTCCACATTGACTCTGTACCGGTACCCCCTGTATATAGCCTCCACATTGACTCTGTACCGGTACCCCCTGTATATAGCCTCCACATTGACTCTGTACCGGTACCCCCTGTATATAGCCTCCACATTGACTCTGTACCAGTACCCCCTGTATATAGCCTCCACATTGACTCTGTACCAGTACCCCTGTATATAGCCTCCACATTGACTCTGTACCAGTACCCCCTGTATATAGCCTCCACATTGACTCTGTACTGGTACCCCTGTATATAGTCTCCACATTGACTCTGTACCCACATTGACTCTGTACCCCCTGTATATAGCCTCCACATTGACTCTGTACCGGTACCCCCTGTATATAGCCTCCACATTGACTCTGTACCAGTACCCCCTGTATATAGCCTCCACATTGACTCTGTACTGGTACCCCCTGTATATAGTCTCCACATTGACTCTGTACCAGTACCCCCTGTATATAGTCTCCACATTGACTCTGTACCGGTACCCCCTGTATATAGTCTCCACATTGACTCTGTACCAGTACCCCCTGTATATAGTCTCCACATTGACTCTGTACCGGTACCCCTGTATATAGTCTCCACATTGACTCTGTACCGGTACCCCCTGTATATAGTCTCCACATTGACTCTGTACCGACTCTGTACCAGTACCCCCTGTATATAGCCTCCACATTGACTCTGTACTGTACCAGTACCCCTGTATATAGCCTCCACATTGACTCTGTACCGGTACCCCCTGTATATAGCCTCCACATTGACTCTGTACCGGTACCCCCTGTATATAGTCTCCACATTGACTCTGTACCGGTACCCCCTGTATATAGCCTCCACATTGACTCTGTACCAGTACCCCCTGTATATAGTCTCCACATTGACTCTGTACCGGTACCCCCTGTATATAGCCTCCACATTGACTCTGTACCGGTACCCCCTGTATATAGCCTCCACATTGACTCTGTACCAGTACCCCCTGTATATAGCCTCCACATTGACTCTGTACCAGTACCCCTGTATATAGTCTCCACATTGACTCTGTACCGGTACCCCCTGTATATAGCCTCCACATTAACTCTGTACCGGTACCCCCTGTATATAGCCTCCACATTGACTCTGTACCGGTACCCCCTGTATATAGCCTCCACATTGACTCTGTACCAGTACCCCCTGTATATAGTCTCCACATTGACTCTGTACTGGTACCCCCTGTATATAGCCTCCACATTGACTCTGTACCGGTACCCCCTGTATATAGCCTCCACATTGACTCTGTACCGGTACCCCCTGTATATAGCCTCCACATTGACTCTGTACCGGTACCCCCTGTATATAGCCTCCACATTGACTCTGTACCAGTACCCCTGTATATAGTCTCCACATTGACTCTGTACCAGTACCCCTGTGTATAGTCTCCACATTGACTCTGTACCGGTACCCCTGTATATAGCCTCCACATTGACTCTGTACCAGTACCCCCTGTATATAGTCTCCACATTGACTCTGTACCGGTACCCCATTGACTGTATATAGCCTCCACATTGACTCTGTACCAGTACCCCTGTATATAGCCTCCACATTGACTCTGTACCAGTACCCCCTGTATATAGCCTCCACATTGACTCTGTACCAGTACCCCCTGTATATAGCCTCCACATTGACTCTGTACCAGTACCCCCTGTATATAGCCTCCACATTGACTCTGTACCAGTACCCCCTGTATATAGCCTCCACATTGACTCTGTACCAGTACCCCCTGTATATAGTCTCCACATTGACTCTGTACCAGTACCCCCTGTATGTAGTCCCGCTATTTGTATTTACTGCTGCTCTTGAATTATTTGTTATTCTTATCTCTTACTTTTATTTGTTGGTATTTTCTTAAATATGCATAGCTGGTTAGAGGCTTGTAAATAAGCATTTCACTGCAAGGTCACAACTGTTGTATTTGGAGCATGTGACAAATACTATTTGATTTGAAATGAGGGATATAAAGTACATTTAAAGCAGGTACTTCCACACAGGTGTGGTTCGTGAGTTAATTAAGCAAGTAACATCCCATTATACTTGTGTCTAAAAATGCCCAGTTGTCCATTATTTTAGATCTCAGTGACTTTAAAGAGGGGTCTGGAGCATGGAGGATTTAAAGGCTTAAACAGTTACACAATAATAAACAGTGTGTGTGTGTTTTGAATCTTCACAATGCCGAAGAATTACTCAATATGTGTGTTTTTATCTTGGAATGGAACAATCTGGGCCTGGTTTCCAAATAGCAATGGAATTTATGTTTTACCAATGTTTTAACGATGCAGTTTTCCCAAAGGTCGTAAGGCTCGAAAGAAAGGGAGCGCTGCTCTCGGATCAGCTTTATCCATTCAAGTTATACATAATTATTTCACAATACTGACGACTGATCAGCTCCTATTACCACCCATGGCTGCAAAAATTGAGGCGGCTTATTCTAATGCTTACCCAATACAAATGCATTAGCTCACCGATTTGGCACGTCATCGCGCACGTTAGGCTACATATCATGAAATAGACAGTGCCAGTCAAACATTTGGACACCTACTCATTCAAGGGTTTTTCTTTATTTGTATTATTTTCTACATTGTAGAATAATAGTGAAGACTATTATTATTTATTATTATATTATTACATAAACTATGAAATAACACATATGGAATCATGTAGTAACCAAAAAAGTGTTAAACAAATCAAAATATATTTTAGGTTTGAGATTCTTCAAAGTAGCCACCGTTTGCCTTGATGACAACTTTGCACACTCTTGGAATTCTCTCAACCAGATTCACCTGGAATGCTATTCCAACAGTCTTGAAGGAGTTCCCACATTATGCTGAGCACTTGTTGGCTGCATTTCCTTCACTCTGTGGTCCAACTCATCCCAAACCATCTCAATTGGGTGGAGGTCGGGTGATTGTAGAGACCAGGTCATCTCATGCAGCACTCCATCACTAACCTTCTTGGTCAAATAGCCCTTACACAGCCTGGAGGTGTGTTGGGTCAATGTCCTGTGACAAACAAATGATTGTCCCACTAAGCGCAAACCAGATGGGATGGCATATCACTGCAGAATGCTGTGGTAGCCATGCTGGTTAAGAGTGCTTTGAATTCTAAATAAATCACAGATGGTGTCACCAGCAAAGCACCCCCACACCATCACACCTCGTCCTCCATGCTTCACGGTGGGAACCACACATGCTCACCTACTCTGCGTCTCACAAAGACATGGTGGTTGGAACCGTTTGGACTCATCAGTCATTTGGACTCATCAGACCAAATGACAGATTTTCACCGGTCTAATGTCCATTGTTAGTGTTTCTTGGCCCAAGCAAGTCTCTTCTTCTTATTGATGTCCTTAAGTAGTGGTTTCTTTGCAGCAATTGACCAAGAAGGCCTGATTCACGCAGTCTCCTCTGAACAGTTGATGTTGAGATGTGTATGTTACTTGAATTCTGTGAAGCATTTATTTGGGCTGTAATCTGAGGCTGGTAACTCTCTAATGAACTTATCCTCTGCAGCAGAGGTAACTCTGGGTCTTCCTTTCCTGTGGCGGTCTTCATGAGAGCCAGTTTCATCATAGCGCTTGATGGTTTTTGCGACTGCACTTGAAGAAACTTTCAAAGTTCTTAATGTTCCGCATTGTCTGACCTTCATGTCTTAAAGTAATGATGGACTGTTGTTTCTTTCTGCTTATTTGAGCTGTTCTTGCCATAATATGGACTTAGCCCTATTTGGTAAAAAAAACAAAACATTTTCTGTATACCTTGTCACAGTGCAACTGATTGGTTCAAACTCATTAAGAAGGAAAGAAATTCAACAAATCAACTTTTTACAAACTTCATGAAACTTTTGACTGGTACTGTATATTATATATATTTTAATTGTCATCTTGGTTTTCATTTGAAGCCTCTTTTTATACGTTGCTTGTTTGTATCAATTGCAAAGACATTGGCAACTTTTTATTTTTAGTCAACTTTGTTCTGATGTCATCACCGGTCAGAGAGAGAAGGATATACCTTGTTAAACAGAGATCTTCTGTGTATAAAGTGACGAGGAAGGGCCAAAAAGCAACTAACAACCCACTTTGCTGTTCTACAAGTTTTTATTTAACTAGGCAAATCAGTTAAGAACAAATTCTTATTTACAATGACGGCCTACTTGTAAAGCCCTCCTCTAACTAGGACGACGCTGGGCCAATTGTGCGCCGCCCTACGGGACTCCCGATCATGGCTGGTTGTGATACAGCCCGGGATCGAACCCGGGTCTGTAGCGATGCCTCTAGCACTGAGATGCAGTGCCTTAGACTGCTGCGCCATCTGGGAGGCCTGAGGCAGGTGTTGGAATACAAGCGTTTTCAGGTGCAATTTTAATAACGGTGGTTTTGGGAAACAGCTCAGGGATTTAACGATGGTCCTATGAAGGTTCTAACGATGAACTTGGCCTTAAGATGCTTTTGGGAATCCCGGACCCTGGGTGTTAGTTCACGGTGTCTGTGTGTCAAAAGAGCGCTGAATGATGCCGATCTATTTACAGTATGACACCTACTGGGTCATTCCACCCATTCGGTAGCCTTGTACGAACCAGCTTACATTTAAGCATGCGGGATCAGGATGGTTCGTACGAAGCTACCAATTCGTGCCTTTCGAAAGTTAAAAGTTAGTGGTATAATGTCAGAGTGGTCAGAAACCAGAGTGCACATTCGAGTGGATCACTTTTGTCAAGTCGGTGACCACCTTTAATATATCATTGATCACCACCTTTCAAACCGTGTTGCACTCTAGGGATACATTTTTTTCGACTTGTGCCTACATGTGAACTTGTCAAAAATCATGTGATCAAAGGTCATTATGTTTTGACTGCAATTTTCTGCAGTTTCTCTTCACGTACTTCATCTTGCAGCCATTACCTGCATTGTGGGAGACTCTATTGTCAACCAATCATTAGGCTGTTTCTGTTTAACCCACATGACCAAAGAGATGACTGAAACATTAACCAATTTGCCATAATTTATGTGTACAGTGGATATATACAAATAAATGTGATATTTGAGTCTCTCGCTCACTGATTGATTGTACAATGTGTACACAAATAATATCATATTATGATTTCAGGTTGTGAGTGTGTGATATGGAGGTTAGATACATGTCTATTTCAACATTTAAAAAAAAGGTTATCAACAATGTTGATCTGGGCCCGGTTTCCCAAAAGTATCTGCTCTGTTAAACAAAAACAGTGTCTGACTTTCAGCTGTCCCAAACGCACATCACACCACTTTCATCTACAGTCGGTTGCTTTAGGCTTACTACTCAAATGCACTCGGAGTCAGGTGCCGGGCGGTACCTCTGGAGTCAGGTGCCGGGCGGTACCTCTGGAGTCAGGTGCCGGGCGGTACCTCTGGAGTCAGGTGCCGGGCGGTACCTCTGGAGCCAGCTGCAGGAGATGGCATGTAGGGCAGGCGTTTACCGCTCCTCTGGGACCCCCAGACATTCCATGTATTTGATCTCTCTTCTAGAGCTAGCACACCTGATTTAACTTGAAACGTCTTGGGGTCCCTGAAGAGCGGTTTGAAAACACCCTGATCTAGGGTACTGATGCCGTAAACCCTGTCGTTGGCAGCTCACTTCTCAACAGGTTTTCCTTTCTAACCCAGGATTCGATTTTTAAAAATGTTATCAGTCTAAATATGTTGACAGATACATAGGCTACTAAATTGGCAATTGATATGTTTGAGATCTCGAATGCTGCGCAGTGGGGTGGCAGGTTTGACGCTCTTGAACAGTCATTCCTGAATGATCCGTTTTCCGAATGGCTTCCACTGCGCATGTACCTTTATGTTTTGATTCTGTCAACTGATGTTCTGATAGCTAGCTAGGTTAAGCTCTGCAAGTAAAATCACAGACACACAATTAGCATTATAACATTTGCCCTTGACCAGCTACTAGTATTTCATCAGATTCGTTTGCTATTCAACCCGTGGAAGATAACACAGCGCTGATGATGTCGTAAGGAGAGCTGTTTAGCAACTCAAGGTAGCTACAGAAGCTTAGACAACTTTACCGGGTTTATTTGCTAGCTAGTTAACTAAACTGAGTCCAGTTGACCTTGCATTGGCATTAAACCATTGTTAGCCATGTCTTGTTAGTCCGTGCTTTTCTTTGTTTAGAAGGCTGTCATGATAAGGTTACAGGAGTGTAGGCTTTAAACAAGTTGAGATTTTGGCTAAAGCTGGCCTGCTTAGATAGCTAACTAGCTAACTTACATTACATTTACATTACATTTAAGTCATTTAGCACCTAACCAGCTAGTAATTTTATCCAGTTATCAAGACTAGCTATAGCCCAAAGGCCAGCATATGGCGATATTGAAACGGCTCAATACTAGCCTTTGGGCTAGTCTAGCTATATAATTAGACAGGTCATGTGTTGATAGTGTTTATATATTTGCCCTGTAAACCCTATTTGCATGGTTTTGTTAACTATGTTGTTGTGCCACTAGTTACTCTGCTGCAGCATGTGGTCAACCAGAGATATTTACAGTTTCAACCCCAGTTTGTGTGTGTGTACTGTGTACGTGTGTGTTCCTACAGGATGGAGGGTCAAGAGTCATCCTGTTCCTCAGCTACACCAGAGAGAAGCTCCAACACTCCAGAACCAGTCAGGTCCTCGACCTCCAAACACAGGAAGTCACCTAAGAGACGACGGGAGGAGAAGAGGTCTCAATGCCACCATCAGGATGACCAGGAACACCTGTTGCTGCCCGATGGCGAGCAAATCAGGTTGCCGGGCCAACACGAACACTCCGAGCCCTCTGGGTCTTCGACGGCAGAGATGGCAGAGACCTCCCCTAAGAGGTGCGTGTTTGAGAGCTGCAGGTAGCCTGGGACATAGTCTCTTTCAGTAGCTGATTGGTGTGTTGTCTTGTGTCTAGGATTTGTCAAGACAGCACAAAAAGATCTGGGACCAGGCTAACATGAGACTACTGGGATAATAATGCCATTATAGCTACAGTACTGCCTTAGGGTAGCTAGCTGAACATGCTCTCTCTCGCTTTTGCTCTCTCTCGCTTTTGCTCTCTCTCGCTTTTGCTCTCTCTCTCTTGCTCTCTCTTTGGCTCCCTACTTTGCTGTCTTGTCTTTCTCTTTCGCTCTATCTGTCTGACTCTCTCTTTTCTCTCTCGCTCACTGTCTGACTGTCCTCTTTTCTACCTCCTACAGGAGAGCTCATTTTCTCCATGGACCATATCCTGCTACTCACTTTGGACCCAAAGCCTGTATTCTTCCTAACCCAACCTCCGTCATGTAAGTCATTGGTGTGGGAACTTCATTGCAATTACATTACACACTGTCTGGAATTTGTTCCCCTCTCTGTCTTTGTTATTTTAGTTGCATCGTTTGGCATTGAATCCTTACATAACTGTCCCAGTATCAGCAGGTAAGATGAGCATTAAGGACAGGACTGTGATTGGGTAGTAGTGTCCTATTGAGATTTAAGGACAGGACTGTGATTGGGTAGTAGTGTCCTATTGAGATTTAAGGACAGAACTGTGATTGGGTAGTAGTGTCCTATTGAGATTTAAGGACAGGACTGTGATTGGGTAGTAGTGTCCTATTGAGATTTAAGGACAGGACTATGATTGGGTAGTAGTGTCCTGTGAACCGGTACTGTGAGTCAGAACACCTAGGGTACTTAGTTGCAGAGGGTCTAGCCTATGGCTGTTTCATTGACTCTATTACCCTGTACACCGGCTGTCATGACCGCATTAAAATTCCACGTGACTGTTGAGTCACAGTAATCTCCTTTTATGCACTCTGGACATGCTGTGGTAGTACCCAACTGGTAGTACCCAACACCCATCAGGTCACTAATGACCTGATACTCAGCGCTCTATTGTCCCTTTAACCACTAGGATATCAATGAAAATCACATCAAACACTTATCAATACATTATCATTCTTTTAAAACCCACCTCACTGTGATGATCAATTTGAAGATAGAGGTTCAACAGGTCCCAATGCCAACTGAGTGGAACATGTGGTCCTTGTGGATGTTTCAAAGCCTAACAACGAAACATAGCCTACTGCATATTACACACGGGAGAAAAACACAACAGATTTAACATGTCTTTGGTACCAAATTGGGTCTAGCCTATACTCCAACAGTAAACCAATTCTAGTAATGGCCTTTTGACTGTGGACTGTGTTATTATGCATACTGAATGGACTGGTTACCTTATGCCATTGGGCATTTTTCATATTTTCATAATTAATAGGCTTCACGTTACCTTTTAGCTTCAGAGTATCTCACCACCGTGCGTTTCCATCTTCTCCTCTTTCCTTCATTCCTTTCTCCAGCGCGCAGACAGAAGGGTTGTCAAACAGTTTGATTAAATATGTGTAGTTGTGAAAACGTGTTACTATCGATGTTCCCGAACAGCCCATGGCATACAGAGTACTGGCTATCTTCAGGAACAGGGTTGATTTACAGAGTACTGGCTAAGGAACAGCGTTGAGAGCCCATGGCATACAGAGTACTGGCTATCTTCAGGAACAGCGTTGGAGAGCCCATGGCATACAGAGTACTGGCTAGCTTCAGGAACAGCGTTGGAGAGCCCATGGCATACAGAGTACTGGCTAGCTTCAGGAACAGGGTTGGAGAGCCCATGGCATACAGAGTACTGGCTAGCTTCAGGAACAGGCGTTGGAGAGCCCATGGCATACAGAGTACTGGCTATCTTCAGGAACAGGGTTGGAGAGCCCATGGAACATAGAGCCCATGGCATACAGAGTACTGGCTAGGAACAGTTGGAGAGCCCATGGCTAGCTTCAGGAACAGGATTGGAGAGCCCATGGCACTGGCTAGCAGGAACAGTTGGAGAGCCCAGCTGGCTAGCTTTCAGGAACAGGGTTGGAGAGCCCATGGCATACAGAGTACTGGCTAGCTTCAGGAACAGGGTTGGAGAGCCCATGGCATACAGAGTACTGGCTAGCTTCAGGAACAGGGTTGGAGAGCCCATGGCATACAGAGTACTGGCTAGCTTCAGGAACAGGGTTGGAGAGCCCATGGCATACAGAGTACTGGCTAGCTTCAGGAACAGGGTTGGAGAGCCCATGGCATACAGAGTACTGGCTAGCTTCAGGAACAGGATTGGAGAGCCCATGGCATACAGAGTACTGGCTAGCTTCAGGAACAGGGTTGGAGAGCCCATGGCATACAGAGTTGGAGCTGCAGCCCATGGCATACAGAGTACTGGCTAGCTGCAGGAACAGGGTTGGAGAGCCCATGGCATGGCTAGCTGCAGGAACATCTTCTGGCTAGCTGCAGGAACAGGGTTGGAGAGCCCATGGCATACAGAGTACTGGCTAGCTGCAGGAACAGGGTTGGAGAGCCCATGGCATACAGAGTTTGCTGCAGGAACAGGGTGAAGCCCATATCAGAGTACTGGCTGCTGCAGGAACAGGGTTGGAGAGCCCATGCAAGTGGCTGCTTCAGGAACAGGATTGGAGAGCCCATGGCATACAGAGTACTGGCATGCAGGAACAGGGTTGGGAAAACAAACTGGCACAGCAAGCGGCTGGGAAAGCAGCCTCCATTCACTATTTGAGTGCTTACGGAGGACATGTTCCCCCCGCCCCTCTTCCTGTCCATTTGATAATGGCCCATTCTAAATCAGAACTTTTAAGAGATCTGATTTTTTTGTTTATGAATACTTTGCTACAATGACACACTTAGTTATCTACCCACCTCGTTCCTCTCTTTTAGCATGTACACGTAGTAAGTACACCATCATGCCTTAGGGATACGTGTCTCTTCAGATTCCATAATGATTATTTAGTTGTGGACACTACATCACCACACTCCCTCTCTTGCATTTTCGTCCTCATCTTTGTAAGTCAACTTGATTTAGCACCTGTGTGTTCTATTAGTTTCTTTCTGAAATATTTAGTGAACTCCATGACAGTAGTTGAAGCAAGGGGCTATAGCAGCACACAAGTAGAGGAGAAATGCATGCTGGGCCGGGCATGCCCCGAGCTAGTGAAAGCGCTACTGGAGTGAAGTTGGAGCGGGCGAGAAGGCCGACCTTTGAGAATCACGCTCCAGTCTAATTGGGCGTGCTCCATTGGGCGTGCTCCATTGGGCGTGCTCCATTGGGCGTGCTCCTCAAGCTCCACTCATATACTCTGCCACTGGCATGCTGAAGAAGTGTGCTCTTCACGGGTGAATCCCGGTTTCAACTGTACTGGGCATTTGCCAGACAGCGTGTATGGCGTTGTGTGGCAAGTGGTTTGCTGTTGTGAACAGACTGCCCCATGGTGGCAGTGGGATTATGGTTTGGGCAGGCATAAGCTACGGAATAACAAACACAATTGCATTTTATCGATGGAAATTTTAATGCATAGAGATACCGTAACGAGATCCTTAGGCCCATTGTTGTGCCATTCATCCGCCGTCATCACCTCATGTTTCAGCATGATAATGCACGTCTCCATGTCGCAAGGATCTGCTCACATTTCCTGCAAGCTGAAAATGTCCCAGTTCTTCCATGGCCTGCATACTCACCAAACTGTCACCCATTGAGCATGTTTGGGATGCTCTGGATCGACGTCTACAACAGCATGTTCCAGTTCCCGACAAAATTCATCAACTTTGCACAGCCGCTGTAGAGGAGTGGGACAGCCTTCCACAGGCCACAATCAACAGCCTGATCAGCTCTATGCCAAGGAGATGTCACGCTGCATGAGGGAAATGGTGGTCACACCAGATACTGACTAGTTTTCTGTCCACGCCCATACTTTATCATTTTTTATTTTTTTAAATATTTTTATTTTTGTTATAAAGGTATCTGTGACCAACAGATTCATATCTGTATTCCCAGTCATGTGAAGTCCATAGATTAGGACCTAATTAATTTATTTAAATTGACTGATTTACTTATGAACAATAACTAGTCAGTAAAATTGTTGTATGATGCATTATTTTTCTCAGTGTATGTTTTGATTTGTATCATTCACAACTAAAGTTGCCAAATAACTCTAAATCTAGTATATTGGACCTGTTTCAAATGATCACCTTTTAAGCTCAACATAACCCCTTAGTATGTGCACTTGCTCCAGAATGGGAAACATTTCCTTTTGATTCTATTCTACCAAGTTCAATTATATTCGTCTTACTTTAAAATCATATAATATTACAATAATGGCACAGATATATAAGCCTATCTTGTCTGCTAGATGAACTACAGCCTAGGCTGCCATTGGCATGGTGCATAGCCAGATAACCTACAGTCTGTTCTTCTGAAACACGTTGTCTTCGTATCATAATGTTTCTTTAGACCTGCCCAAAATAATGGATTTATTATGACGGTGTATATTAAATTGATTTATTATACTTTTTAAAAATGTAGATGGTGAGGGTAGGCAACAACATCTCCTCCCCGCTGATCCTCAACACGGGGGCCCCACAAGGGTGCGTTCTGAGCCCTCTCCTGTACTCCCTGTTCACCCACGACTGCGTGGCCACGCACGCCTCCAACTCAATCATCAAGTTTGCGGACGACACAACAGTGGTAGGCTTGATTATCAACAACGACGAGACGGCATACAGGGAGTAGGTGAGGGCCCTCGGAGTGTGGTGTCAGGAAAATAACCTCACACTCAACGTCAACAAAACTAAGGAGATGATTGTGGACTTCAGGAAACAGAAGAGGGAACACCCCCCTATCCACATCGATGGAACAGTACTGGAGAGGGTAGCTAGTTTTAAGTTCCTCGGCATACACATCACAGACAAACTGAATTGGTCCACTCACACTGAGTACCCACCAGTACCCAGTTGCACAGGGCGGGGTCGAGACCCAGGGTCTCGAGCTTGATGACGAGCTTGGAGGGTACTATGGTGTTGAATGCCGAGCTGTAGTCGATGAACAGCATTCTCACATAGGTATTCCTCTTGTCCAGGTGGGTTAGGGCAGTGTGCAGTGTGGTTGAGATTGCATCGTCTGTGGACCTATTTGGGCGGTAAGCAAATTGGAGTGGGTCTAGGGTGTCAGGTAGGGTGGAGGTGATATGGTCCTTGACTAGTCTCTCAAAGCACTTCATGATGACCGAAGTGAGTGCTACGGGGCGGTAGTCGTTTAGCTCAGTTACCTTAGCTTTCTTGGGAACAGGAACAATGGTGACCCTCTTGAAGCATGTGAGAACAGCAGACTGGTATAGGGATTGATTGAATATGTCCGTAAACACACCGGCCAGCTGGTCTGCGCATGCTCTGAGGGCGCGGCTGGGGATGCCGTCTGGGCCTGCAGCCTTGCGAGGGTTAACACGTTTAAATGTCTTACTCACCTCGGCTGCAGTGAAGGAGAGACCGCATGTTTTCGTTGCAGGCCGTGTCAGTGGCACTGTATTGTCCTCAAAGCGGGCAAAAAAGTTATTTAGTCTGCCTGGGAGCAAGACATCCTGGTCCGTGACTGGGCTGGGTTTCTTCTTGTAGTCCGTGATTGACTGTAGACCCTGCCACATGCCTCTTGTGTCTGAGCCATTGAATTGAGATTCCACTTTGTCTCTGTACTGACGCTTAGCTTGTTTAATAGCCTTGCGGAGGGAATAGCTGCATTGTTTATATTCGGACATGTTACCAGACGCCTTGCCCTGATTAAAAGCAGTGGTTCGCGCTTTCAGTTTCACGCGAATGCTGCCATCAATCCACGGTTTCTGATTTGGGAATGTTTTTATTGTTGCTATGGGAACGACATCTTCGACGCACGTTCTAATGAACTCGCACACCGAATCAGCGTATTCGTCAATATTTCCATCTGACGCAATACGAAACATGTCCCAGTCCACGTGATGGAAGCAGTCTTGGAGTGTAGAGTCAGCTTGGTCTGACCAGCGTTGGACAGACCTCAGCGTGGGAGCCTCTTGTTTAGCTTCTGCCTGTAGGCAGGGATCAGCAAAATGGAGTCGTGGTCAGCTTTCCCGAAAGGGGGGCGGGGCAGGGCCTTATATGCGTCGCGGAAGTTAGAGTAACAATGATCCAAGGTTTTACCACCCCTGGTTGCGCAATCGATATGCTGATAAAATTTAGGGAGTCTTGTTTTCAGATTAGCTTTGTTAAAATCCCCAGCTACAATGAATGCAGCCTCCGGATAAATGGTTTCCAGTTTGCAAAGAGTTAAATAAAGTTCGTTCAGAGCCATCGATGTGTCTGCTTGGGGGGGAATATATACGGCTGTGATTATAATCGAAGAGAATTCTCTTGGAAGATAATGCGGTCTACATTTGATTGTGAGGAATTCTAAATCAGGTGAACAGAAGGATTTGAGTTCCTGTATGTTTCCTTCATCACACCATGTCCCGTTAGTCATGAGGCATACGCCCCCGCCACTCTTCTTACCAGAGAGATGTATGTTTCTATCGGCGCGATGCGTGGAGAAACCCGTTGGCTGCACCGCCCTGGATAGCGTCTTCCCAGTAAGCCATGTTTCCGTGAAGCAGAGAACGTTGCAGTCTCTGATGTCCCTCTGGAATGCCACCCTTGCTCGGATTTCGTCAACCTTGTTGTCGAGAGACTGGACATTGGCAAGAAGAATGCTGGGAAGTGGTGCGCGATGTGCCCTTTTTCGGAGTCTGACCAGAACACCGCCTCGTTTCCCTCTTTTTCGGAGTCGTTTCCTTGGGTCGCTGCATGCGATCCATTCCGTTGTCCTGTTTGTAAGGCAGAACACAGGATCCGCGTCGCGGAAAACATATTCTTGGTCGTACTGATGGTGAGTTGACGCTGATCTTATATTCAGTAGTTCTTCTCGACTGTATGTAATGAAACTAAGATGACCTGGGGTACTAATGTAAGAAATAACACGTAAAAAAACAAAAAACTGCATAGTTTCCTAGGAACGCGAAGCGAGGTGGCCATCTCAGTCGGCGCCGGAAGTCTACAAGGAAGGAAAATAACCTCACACTCAACGTCAACAAAACTAAGGAGATGATTGTGGACTTCAGGAAACAGCAGAGGGAACACCCCCCTATCCACATCGATGGAACAGTAGTGGAGAGGGTAGCAAGTTTTAAGTTCCTCGGCATACACATCACAGACAAACTGAATTGGTCCACTCACACTGACAGCGTCGTGAAGAAGGCGCAGCAGCGCCTCTTCAACCTCAGGAGGCTGAAGAAATTTGGCTTGTCACCAAAAGCACTCACAAACTTCTACAGATGCACAATCGAGAGCATCCTGGCGGGCTGTATCACTGCCTGGTACGGCAACTGCTCCGCCCTCAACCGTAAGGCTCTCCAGAGGGTAGTGAGGACTGCACAACGCATCACCGGGGGCAAACTACCTGCCCTCCAGGACACCTACACCACCCGATGTTACAGGAAGGCCATAAAGATCATCAAGGACATCAACCACCCAAACCACTGCCTGTTCACCCCGCTATCATCCAGAAGGCGAGGTCAGTACAGGTGCATCAAAGCTGGGACCGAGAGACTGAAAACAGCTTCTATCTCAAGGCCATCAGACTGTTAAACAGCCACCACTAACATTGAGTGGCTGCTGCCAACACACTGTCATTGACACTGACCCAACTCCAGCCACTTTAATAATGGGAATTGATGGGAAATGATGTAAATATATCACTAGCCACTTTAAACAATGCTACCTTATATAATGTTACTTACCCTACATTATTCATCTCATATGCATATGTATATACTGTACTCTACATCATCGACTGCATCCTTATGTAATACATGTATCACTAGCCACTTTAACTATGCCACTTTGTTTACTTTGTCTACACACTCATCTCATATGTATATACTGTACTCGATACCATCTACTGTATGCTGCTCTGTACCATCACTCATTCATATATCCTTATGTACATGTTCCTTATCCCCTTACACTGTGTATAAGACAGTAGTTTTGGAATTGTTAGTTAGATTACTTGTTGGTTATCACTGCATTGTCGGAACTAGAAGCACAAGCATTTCGCTACACTCGCATTAACATCTGCTAACCATGTGTATGTGACAAATAAAATTTGATTTGATGTTTCAAAAGCGCGCATTAGCAGCTTGTAGGAAGGAGGCTTGTATGAGTGCCGGCCTGGAGATGCTGAACTTGCTTATGTTAATAAACTGTTAATTACCATGAGACAGGCAGGCTTTTGCATGACAATAACCCCTATAGACACACTGTCCATCTAGACAGTAAAGATAAATAATCAACCCTGGGATCTGGTGAGACAGAGTAGCTGTGGAGTTTGTACTTCGTTATCTAATTCTGTATTTACCATGTTAATGAATGACTGTTCAGGAAAAGCTTTTGAATTTTTGAAAATGAGGGATTATCTTCAGTGCAACCACCGGACTTCGTTTAAATGGTAACAAA
Organism: Oncorhynchus gorbuscha; assembly: GCF_021184085.1. Taxonomy (NCBI): domain Eukaryota; kingdom Metazoa; phylum Chordata; class Actinopteri; order Salmoniformes; family Salmonidae; genus Oncorhynchus; species Oncorhynchus gorbuscha. The sequence continues at coordinate 42,275,511 of NC_060194.1, read as the reverse complement.
AGGGAAATCAAGACTAGTTAGAAAAATGTATTTTTGGTAAAGGGGAATGTGGAATCTGCCAATGGAAGTGTGTGTGTGTGTGTGTGTGTGTGTAGCTATACTGTTCTGTGCCTGATGTTGTGAGGCGAACTGTAAAATGTATAAATAAATGTAGACTACTTTTCATCGTTCCTCAGGCACATCCAGGATCCGGCCAGTCAGCGCCTGACGTGGAACAAACCACCTGTCAACGTTTTGGTCATCAGGAAGATACGAGACGAGAGCCTGGTAGAACCATTCAAAGAACTCTGCCACTTCCTCGTTGAGGTACTGTATCATAGAGCTGAAGTGTGTGTGTGTGTGTGTGTGTGTGTGTGTGTGTGGTTCTGTGTGAGTGTGTGCATGTGCTTGCACGTTGTTGTTTATGATGCGTTTGAATAGGAGCTATGTACATTATCAATGGTGAATCTATAGAGATCAATGCAGTTTGATTACATCTTTATCTTGGTGGAAGCATGCAGTCCCAGAATTGAATGAAAGCATGATGCTGCACTATCAAATCAAATCAAATTTTATTTGTCACGTACACATGGTTATATACACACTATGATGATATCAGAATGTTCGGTCTGAATCAGATCTACTGGATACCTACCAGGGTTGGGCTTTCTATTCAGTATTGAGTAAGTAAAGTGACGTTCCATTGCCATGTGCTCCAGGAGAAGGGTATGCTGGTGTTTGTGGAGAGGAGGGTGGTGGCTGACGTCTCCCTGACTACGGACGAGACCTTCGCCACAATACGAAAACAACTCTGTACCTTTAGAGAAGGTAACAGACACACACACACACACACCATCTCTCATAGCATAACATCCACCCAGCAGTGTGTCAGATCCATTCCCCTTCAGTAAACGTGTGGACTGGGTCACATGGCTACAACTTATATAGTTCTACTGAATTGCTGAACTGTGTTTCCTGTCCAGGTTATGATGACATCTCTCACTGTATTGACCTCATCATCTGTCTGGGAGGAGACGGGACTCTACTCTACGCCTCCTCTCTCTTCCAGGTACCCACTAACACATACAGTACACCAGGGGTGGGCAACCCTGTTCCTGGGCAACCCTGTTCTTAGAGTGCCTCAGGTACGGCAGGATTTTGTTCAAGCTAGGCACTGTCGTGTCTTTGGCTATGCCGGATTAAGTGATATGACATGCTATTCTATAACATCCTTTCTCCGTAATTAATTTTACCTCATTGAGCTAATCATGTAAATGTAATTCACTAGAGAGTCGGGGCACCACAAAATAATATTTATAGAGCTGTTATCTTCCGAATAAACTCTTAAAGAACTAGTAATATATTACATCAATAGCAGTCAACATTAATCTTCATCTTACTCCAGTCTCATCTGAAAGTTGTAAATTCTTGGTTATCTGCAAGAACCCTGGCTAACAATTTGAATCAGCAATACAAAATTGGGTTTAATTATTTATTTACTAAATACCTAACTAATCACACAGAATTTACATACACACAATTAATCATAACTTGATTACAAATTACGTCATAAAGGAAAACGTCCCTAGAGGGCGGAACAGATATGACAGCTGGTTACACAAAAGAAAAGGGGCTGGGTTTGAGTGAAAGAGCGGGAAGACTGAGGAACAAAGGGTGAAGCCATGCAATCGTAAATACAGTATTTTATGCATTCTAAATTACCGCCCATTTGGAAAAGGAAAATGCAATAAATATCTACTCTGAGCTGCGCTTCAGTAGGTTGGTGGTCGATGGAAGGCCGTGTTGCCAAACCGAGTCCCCTGTCCTTTGAAGAATGTCTCTGGTTGTCAATTGGATACGTTGTTGTAACGTCGTTGTGTGATAGACGGGATACTCTGTCTGTTCCTTCCTAACCTGCATTTGCAGCTGCGGTCGCTAACTCAACAGCTAGGAGGTATCACTTCTGTAGTGAATAAGAGTTCAAAGTTCATACCATTCGCAAGCAAATCTCATGCTGATGTTTGCTTCGTTCTGTAGTTATTATCTGAACCATTCTAACATAGGACCGTCGCCCTCATATCCTCGGAACAGGAAGTTCTGTTGTCGTCAATGCTTATATAGGAAGGGAGAAAAGGGGTGTGTGTCATAGTTTACAACCTCTGTCTCTTCACGTGGGCGGCCAATGAGTGAGCAGCAATATCTTATGTAAACCCACATCTCACATTTTAGAAGCTAAAATCACATTTCATCCCATCGCAAATAATTTCATATTCAAACATTTAAATTGAACAATTCCATGTGAATCCGATAACTCTGATGCGTAGACTTTCCACTGTAGAGTTTGTCATCTTATCATTGATGAGAATGTCTCAGATGACAACTGAACTGACATCATATTCATTAAGTACCACCGCATATGTTCCTTTGGTCGGATTACCAGAATATAGTTCATTTCCCCCCACCTTCTGATGTTCCCAGAATCTCTGTTAACCAAGGGGTTTGCAAATGTTACATCAGTAGGGTAGAGAGGAAAAAGGGGGGAAGAGGTATTTATGACTGTTAAAAACCTACCCCCCCCCCCAGGTCAGTATAACAAGGGAGCCAAGCTCTGCTCTACAGTTTGGAAGGGGGGGGGTCTCTGTAGTCAGAAGCAAGGTCAGTATAACAGGGGAGCCAAGCCCTGCTCTACAGTTTTTAGAGGGGGGGGGGGATCTCTGTACTCAGAAACAAGGTCAGTATGACAGGGGAGCCAAGCTCTGGTCTACAGTTTGGAAGGGGGGGCGGGGATCTCTGTACTCAGAAACAAGGTCAGTATAACAGGGGAGCAAATACAAGTTTTGTTCCAGCTCTGCTCTAACAGTGGTTTTTAAAGGAACTCAGTTCAGCTTTAATCTTTCTCTTTAAAATTGTAATAGTAGACGGCACAAGGTGCCATTTCTAAATTGGGTAGTGCATCATCAGTTCCTCTTGTCATGTCAGTCATTGTCGACCTTAGAGAGATATTTATAACTTGTCAGAAAGGTCAACTAGACCATGTCAACTGTTTTTAGTCCATAGCTGTTGTTGTAATTTCTTTGTCACTCAAATATCACACAAATACACATTAGACATGGCAAAATGTATAGAATTGCAAGAAAATTTGCTTTAAAACTGAAAGAAAATGCGTCCCATTTTAAAAATAAAAATACTTCTTTTTAAAGTGAAAATTGTAGGAAATAAGCTTTTAAACCTGCAAAATATTCTCTCCACCAACCAGAGGGGTGTGAACAGTTTGAGTCATGAACAGTGCTTGTGCCAATAGAAATAGACATGGTGGGGTGCGCGGGGGTAGATGTTCCCCAATGCTGGAAGGGGGTCCCCGAGTGAAAAAGTTTGGGATCCCCTGTTCCAACACGCCTGCTTATTCTAACCAGAGTCTTGTACTTGCTTAGGGCAGCCTTAGGGCAGCCTTAGGGCAGCCTTAGGGCAGCCTTAGGGCAGGCTTAGGGCAGCCTTAGGGCAGGCTGGCTCTATGTGTTTGGTCTGTCTGTGGCATTTGAGGCAGTGTTTGGATTTGTCATCATCTCCATGTTAATCATCATCATCGCCACTGTCGTCATACTTGGAACAGAACAGAATGACGTGATTTAGAATTTTCCGTTTTCATTGGCCAGATTCTTGTGCGTTCCAAATTGAACCTCAGTACCTACATAGCGCA